>NW_013668306.1:103608-105618 GCF_000517525.1 Limulus polyphemus
CATTATATATGTATTGTTGCGTCATCGAGGTCACGCGACTAGTATCACGCTACATCCTTCTCGAACCTTCGTGAATTATCGGGAGACTACTAGATTGGGGTAGTCTGGTATATATAAGGCCGGCCATGAAGCAACAAGACAACAAGTGTGAGAGTAATTGAACTGCAGTCAGAGAGTGTGTAATTTATCCTTAACTTTACACTTGCTTATCTTTTGTATTTCAAAATATTTCTCTGGTTCTACATGGAGTTTAAATGTATGAATCCACGTACTTAAATAATTTCCTAAAACAATTCATCTCAGAATGATAAATTTGTGAATAAATATCTTTTAACCTTTGCTTAGCTTATTGTACAAATAATGTTTTGTTTTCTATCTCTCGTGGCAAACAAAAACGATAACAACTAAATCCATAATTATACAACATTTGTTTACGCTAGATACCCATGTTTGACTCTTATTCATTTAACAACCTAATTATATCCATTCAGTTTTGCAAAGTTTAATCTGAACTAATACCAAAATTTATTATTCACTTGGTTTTGTTTTTGAATGATCTCGCCAGATTATGTGCATCGAGGGCTTGTTTTGCTATAAGTGCAGAGCTCCCATGATAAGACATTAGAGCTGAGTTCATTATTCCTAAACATTTAAAGATCAGAATGACTTCTAATATTTTATTAATTAAATACAGTTTTCAGCTTTTCTAAATATCTAAATACCACGATTTTCTTTTGTTTTTGTTAACTAATTTTGAAGAAAATTAACTTAATAGGAGTATCACTAAAAATAGTTACATCATCAGCATATAACAATGAAGAAATATCTTTTTCATAATCAACTTCAGACAGTTGCTCAATTAACTTGTTAATAAAATAACAAAGAAAGAAAACATCTTACGAAAGAACTTGCCTACTTCTCTCAGAATATGTAGAATTGTCTGATCCTCGTGTGTCTTAACGTGATTTTAATTGTCTGTATGTGCTTTGTAAAACTATAACAATCTGTTTGTGGATGTCAAAATTAATATTTGTATTTCATAAGAGTATGTTAAACAGAGTCTTTAATAAAGTATATAAAAGCAATGTATAATTTTCACATTTTTAGAAATACTTTTCTGTTATGCAGCATAAATGTTTGATCAATTACATTATTTTCAAAGAACCAGCTTATTCTTCAAGTAGACTATTTAATTCTGTCCAGACTTTCAATCTTTGATGTAAAGTTTTAGTAAATACTTTGTTATATTTGCTCCTCCTGTATTTGTTACTAAATTAAACATTCTACATAACACTGATCATAATTCATCTATAAGTTTAAGCTTCTTATCTGTAATAGTGAATTTCAGGAGCTTTATTATTTAAGAGACTTGCAAAAGCAGTTTTTGCTTCATTTATATGTCTATTAAAAATGTTATTTGTATCAACATTTCTCAAAGTGGGGTCCCCCACATGTCTGAAAGTAAATATATATGAAGTAAAACATTTAATTTTGGAATACAGCGGTTCCTTTACACGGCATCTTTTTTTTTTTCAAATCGATAGACTTGTGAGCCAACAAAAAAATTTGATTGAAAAGGGGTCCTTGGGTTACTAAAGTTTGAGAACTACTGATCCAAGTTTCTTTTCTTCTATGTAACATATTTTACTAGTATATGTATTTACACTTACCAGTTCTATATCTTCATTGTGATCTAATAAGTTTTTAAAGGATGAAGTAATTTTATAAATGCTGTTTTGGTAACAGTTATATTGGGGGTTTATTTCATATGCTGCTACTTTGTCCATGGTACAAAACACAAATAATTGTTTTGTTATATTGTTATATAACAGTTATATTGGGGGTTTATTTCATATGCTGCTACTTTGTTCATGGTACGAAATACAAATAATTGTTTTGTTATATTTGTTATATTACAGTTATATTGGGTATAACAAAACAATTATTTGTGTTTTGTACCATGAACAAAGTAGCAGCATATGAAATAAACCCTTGTTATATAACAGTTAT
>NW_013668306.1:106050-110077 GCF_000517525.1 Limulus polyphemus
GACTGTAGTTTACAAAGTACTAGCCTACTAAAACACAGCAAAGACAGGTCACTTTGTAAAGACTAAAGATTAGTTTTATATTATTGGATACGGTAACATGAGTGTGCTGTGTCATTTGTAATTTCTGTAATGTGAGCCAGGCACAGCTGAAAGGTTAATATAATAAATATATATAAATGTATAATGTTACGAGATTTAAGCTATTTAGTCTAAATATTTATGATTTTGTGTTATAATTTTTTGCTATTCTAGAATGAAAAAGGCATAATATATATTTATTTCTAGTACTGAGATTCATTAGTGAAAATAACAGATAAAATATAAAAGTGTTTTTTTCTGGACATTATAAAGATTTCATATGTGAAATTTGAAAGTTTTCTGACATATAAAAGAATCTTTTTATTCTCAAAATGAAAATCACTTTGCATGTTGGATAGGCAACGTGCAAAAAGAAATAAAAAGTATGAGAACAACATTGCTTTTCAAACCTTAAGACTTAATAAAAAAATTGATATTTTGTGTATGAAAACATTGTAATGTTTAATGATATCTGCCAAATTTCGTTAACACTCAGCAAATCAGTACTTAAA
This sequence comes from Limulus polyphemus, assembly GCF_000517525.1. Lineage (NCBI taxonomy): Eukaryota > Metazoa > Arthropoda > Merostomata > Xiphosura > Limulidae > Limulus > Limulus polyphemus. The sequence goes on from NW_013668306.1 coordinate 106,641, forward strand.
ATTTGATACAAAAATTTAATATTTTGTGTATGAAAACATTATAATGTTTAATGATATCTGCCAAATTTTGTTAACACTCACTTAATAATTCAAAAGTTATAGCACGAAAACTATAAGAAGCACAAAATGGTTACGAGGTTAGTCCTAGGGATTGAGCCCATGCTGAAAGAGTTAAAGGGTATACTATTAATCAAACAGATAATGACAGAGTAACTAGTTTAATATTATACTATAATGAAATGGTAGTTCATGCCTGAAAAACATTTTCAATATTTATAGCCACGTTACTGTTTGAATCTGGTCAGATATCCAATCAAAACTATAATTTGTTCCATTTCTAATAAATAGAAATATATATACATGGTTAAATAGATAAATGATATATACCCAGACACACAACCTAATCACTAATCTACCTGAACACAACATCTCCTGAGATGATTCATATTGGCTCAGATAATTCCTTCAGTTTTATGTGGTAAAACTTTTCTGTAACAACATAAAGAACCTATTTTCTTATTATCAATCTAATCTTGCTAAATAATGTTTTTTATTCTAAAGATTTAGTCTGATAACTGAAAACCATATGAACATTTTCCCTTGTAATTATGTATTTACATATTTCAGTGAGAACCTGGTTGCAGACAGCTTCTATGGCTGCTGTGTAGTGACGTGCACACTGTGTGCCTTTATTAGCTTAGTATGGCTACGAGAGCAGATACTTCATGGAGGAGGACCTGAATGGCTAGAACAAGAACAAGACCCACCACTGATGGTAAGATACTATGATTAGGTGTAATCTATAATTACAGATGGATATTGGCCACAACTCTGTAGCTTTTGTTGTGGAATGAGTTCTGACAGTTTGTACTAAGTTATTTTTTGTTTGCAAATAATTTTGAAATTTGATGTGTTTTTTTTTTACACAGTTTGTGTACTACCACCAGAACACATGTGCATATAGGTTAATATTCTTACCAAATCTGTATTGTTAATGTTTCCTGTATGTATTCAGCAAGTTTATAATGTTAATAACATTTCCCTTGATAAGTCTTTTACAGATTTGTAAGTAATGATAATGTTTAATATGTTCATTGGAGTGTTTTATTGTATGCAAATTTTTCTTTGTAGCCACAGCCACTAGCTGTAGCAGATGGTGATCTTGTGCTTGTCCCAGCAAACAACAATGTTGAAGATCAACAACTTCCACCTGCAGAGGGTGCTGCTGAAGTAGATGGTGATGAGGCAGATGGTCCAGATCTTGAAGTAAATGATGGAAATAATGGTGCTCAAGGTGTGTTTAAAGAAGAAAAATGGGAAAACAATGTGATCATGTGCTGTTTTAATGTATCCAAATTTATATTGGGCTTACTGAAAAACTTAATTTGTCTACAAATGTTTTTAAGTGTATTAGTTCTGTGACTTTAAGATGTTAACACACTCAATATAGGGCTCGATCAATTTGACCAAACACGTGACCTTTTCGTACTTGATTGAAGTCTTTATAGATTTAATACTTCTAACTTTCAATATAGTGTGTGTGTATATATCTTTACAAATTTTGGCAATCTTTCAGTTAATATTATAAGTCTCTTGCATACAAAAAAATCATATTTTTAGTGATATTTTTAATAAAATAAAATAAAGATTTGTCCACGAATATATTCAGTGTTTGTTTTGAATATTCTGTGTACAAAATAATTATCATGTTAAAATTAAAAATACTTTTCCTCATCTCAAAAATCTAAAATTTTCTTTGTGTAATCCCTAAATTCAGTAGGATTTTATATGTTATTTTCTTTACCCTGTCTCAAAATCAGATCGGTCGATTCAACTAACCTTGTAATCACCAAAAAAAAAATTGAAATAAACCTAAATTATCCTTTTTTTTCTTTCTAGTATGACTTGAAATTGTAGCATGAAACTACTTTCGTTTATTCTAAGTAGCTCTAAGTTTATAACATTATACATCTATTTATAATTAAACTTTATTGCCCTTTGAACTGTGTCTAACTACTATTCATGCCATTATAAGTTGTAAATCACTCGGGGAACATGCAGCTCACATTATGCTATCGAATTACATTACCCACGAGCTGCTTGCGTGCATGCCTCGTGAACCATTTTATATATATTATTATTATTACATATTTACCTAATCTAGTCTTAACTTAAAAAGATCCATATTTTTAGATTTTTGTTACTTTTATTACAATAAATAAAGAATAAATATGAAAAACAAGAAATAAAGTACTTACCCAATCTTCTTTTTTCTTGCCCTCAATTTTTCGAGGACAATTAAGCCTATTTTTTTATGCTAATGATAGTAATGCACTTAATAATTTTTATTTAATTAAATATTGCACCAAAGAATATAGACAAATAACATGCAAAAAGTAGACAAATTCACTTACCTCTCAAAATTTTCCTGGCTTTCTAACTGTGCTACAAGAGCTGTTACAAATTCATCCAAGCTAGTTGTTAACTTTCCCATGAGAATGAATCTTGTACTGTGAGTGAAATTAACGATATTTCTTTCAGAACACAATGTTATACAATACATCATTTGTTAGATGAAAACCTTGACTTTCTATTGATTATAGGTAATGTATAATTAAACATAAGAGAGAACTATCAACGAATTGTGAAAGAGAGGATGTGACAGGTGAGTGGGGTAGGAGGGGTCTGATTTTCTATTCAATAGTTCTGTAACCAAATAAAATTGAAGTCTATAAAAATTATGGTTTGTATGAGCAATAACAATTGTATAGAGAGTAATTTATGTTTAATTTCGTACATTTTCAGAGGTGATGAATAAAATAAGGATGATGACATGCTAAGACAAAATATGCAGATTTAAGAACTTCAAATTTATATACTATTAAAATATGGATTATTAGCTAAGATGTTATGCTATTTGAATTGGTATAACATAAAAAAAAGTAGTATAATATAATTTTGAATGTAAGACACTAAAACCTTGTGTCATGGTTTTATAATAAAGGTTACCCGGGACGATAGGGTTAAATCTTGAATTTTGGCATGATTTAGAAAGCTATAATTGTTTGTATGTAATCAAAGTTAAATAATTGTAATAAAAGATATATACTCCTGTTAGAACTATGTGTTTTAACATCTCTGGTTGTATATAGATTAACATGCTATAAGGTAGTGTGTTGTTTAACTCTTTCAGCACGGGCTCGGTCCCTTGGAAAGACCTCGTAACCATTTTGTACTTGTTATAGTTTTCATGCTATAACTTTTAAATTATTATGTGAATGTTAACAAAATTTGGCAGATTATCATTAAACATTATAATGTTTTCATATGCAAAATCTCAAATTTTTTATTAAGTCTTAAGGTTTATAAAGCAATGTTTTTCTCATGTCCATTTTTTTTTTTGCTTGTTGCTTATCTATCTTTATAATGTCCAGATA
>NW_013668306.1:110579-117872 GCF_000517525.1 Limulus polyphemus
TTATTTAATTAAATAAAAATTATTAAATGACTTACTATAAAAATCAGGCTTAACTCTCCTCAACAATCGAGGATACGAAAAAAGAAGATTGGGTAAGTACTTTATTATTTGTTTTTCATATTTATTCTTTATTTATTTCTATAAAAGTAACTAAAATTAAAAGTATGGATCTTTTTAAATTATTTAAGACTAGATTACGTAAAATAAGTAATAATAATAATATAATTAAAATGTATCACGAGGCACACATGCGAGTAACTTGTGAGTAATGTAATTCAATAGCGTAATGTGAGCTGCATGTTCCCCGAGTGACTTACAACTTATAATAATAGGCCCAGCATGGCCAGGTGGTTAGGGCGCTTGACTCACAATCCGAGGGTCAGGGGTTCGAATCCTTGTCACACCAAACATGCTCACCCTTTCAGCCGTGGGGACGTTATAATTTGATGGTCAATCCCACTATTCGTAGGTAAAAGAGTAGCCCAAGAGTTGGCGGTGGGTGGTGATGACTAGCTGCCTTCCCTCTAGTCTTACACTGCTAAATTAGGGACGGCTAGCACAGATAGCCCTCGTGTAGCTTTGCCAGAAAATTCATAAACAAAAACAACTTATAATGGCGCGGATATTAGTAAGACATGGTTCAAGGACAATAAAATTTAATTATAAAAGATGTATAATGTTACAAACTTAGAGCTACTTAGGATAAACGAAAGTTTCATGTTACAATTTGAAGTCATTCTAGAAAGAAAAAAATGGGTAATTTAGGTTTATTTCAATTTTATTTTTTGGTGGTCGATTTTACTGATCCTGTTTTGAGATAGGATAGAGAAAATAACATATAAGCTGTAAAGTCCTACTGAAAAAAACGTTTGAAATGCATTTAGGTTTTAGGGATTGCACAAAGGAAATTTGAGATATTTGACAAAAAGTATTTTTAATTTTAACATGAAAATTACTTTGCACACGTACTATTCAAAACAAATACTCAATATATTCATGGATAAATCTTTATCTTATTTTATTAAAAATACTTCACTAAGAAATATGATTTTTTGATTGTGAAGGACTTGTAATATTAACTGAAAGACTGCCAAATTTTGTGAAGATATGCCCGATATATTGAGAGTTATAAGTATTAAATTTATATCAACTTTAAACGAGTACATAAGGTAACGTAAATCAGTCAAATTGACCGACCCCGTACATGCTATAAGGTAGTGTGTTGTTTAACTCTTTAAGCATGGGCTCTGTTCATTGGAACGACCTCGTAATCATTTTGTGCTTGTTATAGTTTTCTTGCTATAACTTTTAAATTAGTAAACAAATGTTAACAACATTTGGCAGATTATCAGTAAACTTTAATATGCTTTCATATGCAAAAATCTCAGATTTTTTTTATTAAGTCTTAAGATTTATAAAGCAATGGTTTTCTCTTGTCCATTTTTCTTTTTGCATGTTGCTTATCTATCATGCAAAGTAATATTCAATTTAAAATTAAAAATACTTTCGTGTGTCAGAAAGTTTTGAAATTTCACAAGTCTTTATAATGTCGAGATAGTTATCAACTGTTTCTTAATAAAAAAACTTTATATTTTATCTCTTATTTTCAGTAATTAATCTCTGTATGGGTTTGGTAGATTTGACCAATCTTGCCACCACCATAAAAAAAATTAGGAAATAAATATAGATTATGCATCTTTCATTCTAAAATGAACACAAATTATATCACAAAAACACAAATGTTTAGACTAAATAGCTTAAATGTCATAACATTGTACATTTATATATATTTATTACACTGACCTTTCAGCCGTGCCTGGCTAACAATACAGAAACTACGACACAGCACATGTGCACTCATATTACCATATCCAATAATATAAAACTGACCATTGGTCTGTATAAAGTAACTTGTCTTGGCTGTGTTTTAGTAGACTAGTATTTTGTAAAATACAGTCATATTTCAATTATTATATATGTATATAAGTTATTGCTATTTTGAAATAAGTTCTTAAAACATTTATCCTAAAACATGGAACAGTAAATAAAGAAGTAAAGCAAACAGTTATCCCTTTTAGTTACGACCTTTGTACTTGGTTGCTGCTTGATGTAGGTTGCTATGCCTTTAAAAATTTTGCACTTGGAGGATATGAAACAAAATATATTTTTTTACATTTTATATATACATTTGAATAACTATAAAATCATAAATTACTACATTAATACCATAGAATTCTACGATAATTTATCAAGCTTAGTAACTAAGATGTATTTTGTCCAAAAAAATACGAAATTTTCGAGCAGACTAAAGACACACCCTACCTTGTTGAAATATTGGTTAAAAAGAAAGAAATGACGCCAAGTCCATTACAATGGCTGAGAAAGCCACTAGGGGAACATTCTGAGGTTTCAATTGGTTATTCATGTCATATATAGAAGTAAGTGAATATAAGGGAGCGTTTCCAAAAATAGAAAGAGGTGGGCAGGGTGACACTGTGTTTTATTTATTACATGAGCAATATCTCATCAAATTAAAAATATAAGATGCTCATATTTTATATTCTAGCTTGTTTATATCGGTAATTTGAGTTCCTAGTTGTATGAAACTACAGACTTAGTATTTTGACATCACAAACATCTAATTTGAACCATTGCTGCATTCAACATACCACATGACACACAAAAATCGATATTTAGCTGAGTTTTTTTTACATCTACTTAATATGTTAACATATGCCAACCCTTACCAGACGGGTTGTGGGTGAAAGGTCATGTCATCGTGTTTGTTGACTCGCATTCGAATTTTATTGAACTACTATTTCATGAATTTATGACAATAAGTTTAGTATCAAATTGTAGATTATAATTCAGATTTTAGTATTATACTTTTCTCAATTTCTTAATTTACAAAATGAGGTGCTAGTTTTGGTACTATCGTAATATTATAAGGTTAAACATAATTTATTCATACTTTTATACATTTACTACTGACGTGACTGGTTTATGTATAAGTGGTTTTCATTCAGGAATGCCATATATTTCAGTAATTTAATATGTAAGTAGATATATCACATCCCCACTATATACAAAGTAACATCTAATACAACTCTTTAAGTATTATTTTATAGATGAACAAAGATGATATAGGTAGTAATTGCCTAGTGCAATAAGACACTTGTGAAAAAGGCTCAGAGGACTAGAGATAGCACAGATGAGAAGGATGATGTTTCAAAAGACTTTCACCACAAAAGACATGCTGTACTAGACTGTTATTGCCCATTTCACCTATGTTTGTTCAAAATCTAATACAGGTTAATATATCCATATATAATAAACCGTGTGAAACACGACAAAGTAAAATTAACTCACACGTTCCCAAGTAAGCTCTTCAGCAGCCCTGTCCCACTCGATCGGATTCCAGTTATTATCATCTGTAAATTTGATAAATATTTAGTTTCAAAAACAAACTTTATTTCAATACAAAAAAATAACATACTTAATTCTTACAATTACAAGGTTGAAATTATAACATTTTTTAACAGACACATTATTAGTTCAAAATATATTTTAGATAACTTGATTCCAGGAGAATCACAGTTATGAAGAATATCAATTACAAACTTTCTTCTCTAGAGTAAACTATTGAAACATACAATAATTTGCATATCAAAATGTAGTATATTATTCATATATATTAATAATATATTATTAAGGCAATCTTGTATCATTTTATATAGCGTGCCACATAAAATAATACTACCCAAGAACCGTATTTAATTGTGTTACATTTTATAGGAAAAACTACAAACTGCAGGACAAACTGGCTTAGAAACATTAATCTAGGTATATTTTAACAAATATTAACAACATATGTTGCAATAGTCTAAAAGCAAATTAGCCTTGTTATAGTTTAAATAAATTATTAATAACAAGTTCAGCATAGTCAGACTTACATATTAAGATAGTACCAAAACTAGTATCTGATTTTAATTATTAATAACAAGTTCAGCATAGTCAGACTTGCATATTAAGATAGTACCAAAACTAGTATCTGATTTTAATTCTTAATAACAAGTTCAGAATAGTCAGACTTGCATATTAAGATAGTACCAAAACTAGCACCTCATTTTCATTATTAATAACAAGTTCAGCACAGTCAGACTTACATATTAAGATAGTACCAAAACTAGTATCTGATTTTAATTCTTAGTAACAAGTTCAGCATAGTCAGACTTACATATTAAGATAGTACCAAAACTAGTATCTCATTTTAATTCTTAATAACAAGTTCAGCATAGTCAGACTTACATATTAAGATAGTACCAAAACTAGCACCTCATTTTAATTCTTAATAACACGTTCAGCATAGTCAGACTTACATATTAAGATAGTACCAAAACTAGTATCTCATTTTAATTCTTAGTAACAAGTTCAGCATAGTCAGACTTGCATATTAAGATAGTACCAAAACTAGTATCTGATTTTAATTATTAATAACAAGTTCAGCATAGTCAGACTTACATATTAAGAAAGTACCAAAATAGCACCTCATTTTGATTATTAATAACAAGTTCAGCATAGTCAGACTTGCATATTAAGATAGTACCAAAACTAGTATCTCATTTTAATTCTTAATAACAAGTTCAGCATAGTCAGACTTGCATATTAAGATAGTACCAAAACTAGCACCTCATTTTGATTATTAATAACAAGTTCAGCACAGTCAGACTTACATATTAAGATAGTACCAAAACTAGCATCTCATTTTAATTCTTAATAACAAGTTCAGTGTAAAAAATAAGTATATGAGCATTAAATATGGTCTACAAGATTGGTGACATTGTAAGAATGCTATTTATGAAATAACATTTTGCAGATGCTCTGTTATGTGTATTAGAAAAACATGATGACCCATCCGTGATAAAATACCTGAACGTGTATGTGACATCCAATATATCAGTACTAATAATGCTATTACTAAGAATTATGATAAATAACATGGGATACCAAAAGCAGATAACGGCAGATTGAAAGATTAAAGAATCCATTTCGATTGAGAAAAGTAAACCTAAAATGAATAAATCTGTTGGTTGGACTCTAGTGTAGAGATTTTAATACATTCAACTCATTTGAGTGAGCAGAAAACAATGATAAGACAAGAAAATCTCCTATGAAAATGTATATTAATCATAATAGAGTAGAAACCTTTATCTTATAATGACGACAATCTTTTCTTGCATTTAGCTTCTTGGGCTTGATGGCTCCCTGGTGTTTTTGGTAAGGATTTTCACTTACTTCTAATATTAATAGTAACAAGTATTGTATTTGTTAACTTTAAAAACAATAAACATTTGCAAACATTTTGCTGTGCTTGTTTAAATTTCTTTTCACTACAATTTCAAGATTACTTTTTTGTTGAATCTAGTTAGAACAGTTATGTATGCTAGCAGTTAATTAAACTTTCAAAATTGTATATCACCAGATTAGTTATGCTCCAATTTCTTAAGGAAGTTATTCCCAGGTGCTGTACCAAAGATATTAATATTGTATTTATTATGAAAAAGTAAAACACTTGTATTTTACTAAAATATTTTTAAATTATCTAGATTATTAAATAAAAAAACTTGCAATCTGTTTGATATTTATATTCAAGACATAGAAAAACAGGCACTAAATAGAAAGACATGTAATTTATTTAACACTAGCTGGAGTACCCGTCCCCTGGATGGACGTTATGTAAATTCATGATTAATGAAAGGTTATCTTAGGACATGGAAAGTTGCTTTCCTTATATGTAATTATAAAAAATGCTGATCAAAACTGAAAAACACAAAATTTGAAACTGCAAATTTGTATGTATCTCCCCATGGACCCAACAAACCTTTGTGCTAAATTTGGTGAAGATCCATTAACAGAGGGTGAAGTAGTGGTAAAAAATGGCCATAAAAACCCAAAATGTAATATTGAAAATTTGTATGTATCTCCCCATAGACCCAATGAACCTCCATACCAATTTTGGAGAAGATCCATCCACACCTTACGAAGTAGTTACATGGACATAGAACAAACAGTAGTATTATCTTTATATAAAGATTAAATCCAGGTTACAAAATACTAAACATTTTCTATCTTATCTAGTTTCTGTAAAGTTATAAAAATTGTAATGTAATTGTATAATCTTGTTTAATTCTACAGGAACATGTGTTTTGGGTGGTCTCTCTCAACACTTTGTTTATCCTTGTATTTGGTAAGTGTTGATAAATTTGTGTATAATACAGACCTTAGAATTTTTTAAGATATTCAACCTGTGTATATGCACTAACAATCTGATATAACATTAATTTAAAATACCAAATGTTGTTATGTGGTTGTTTTACATTTTAGATGCAAATGTTTTAATGTTTTATGATCATAGGTGGGGATCTTGAGAAGCATGAATTGCTATATACATCATGCTTTATCTATTTTTTATGTCTAGTTGTTCTTTGGAAAGAAAGTTTAATATGAAAAAATAAGTAATGGTTTGAAAGTTGTATTGTGAAAAAATAGTTAATTTTAAGAAAAAAAAATATTTCCTTTTGTAAAAACTTGAATTAAGCAGTTTAAAGCAATAAAATAGAAAACAAATAATACATTAGAGTCAGCCAGGAAGAAAACTTGACAGTGTTCAATGTCTTATAATAATAAAATTGGCTGACTTGTTTTTATAATTCTGTTAGTGAATTCTTTCTGAGCAGTTGATATATGAGTTGTGCATTCTAGATGAAGTTGAAAATTTAGATGTGTTAACACTTCAGTATTTTTAGAGAAAGAGTAAAATTACTTTTTTTTCCAACAGCATTTTGTCCATATCATATTGGACATTTTACTTTGGTTGGATTTAAGTTAAAGGATTATGTAAGTATTTTTGAGATAAGTTTAGAAATATAGCACATCTACTGTCAGAATAGTTATAGAAAACTTATAGAATGGAAAGTCTTAAACAAGTTTTTTATATCATTAAGTGATTAAATTAGAATTAAAATAATATTTTGTAACTAAAAAAATATATTCAGGTGTAAGAACATTTGTTGTTCAGCCTACTTGTAAAGAATATTCAGCACAAAATAAAAAAATCTATAAAGTGAAAGAGTACAAGTATTCATACTCTCCAGTTCTGTGTTGAGCTATAATAACCCAAGGTAGGCTTAATGAAAAACAAAAAATGTATACACAGAAAAGTATTGTTACGTTTCTGTCGTTAGTTAATTTTCCGTAAAAATTCTGTCCGAAGAAACTTTAGCGATACAAGTC
>NW_013668306.1:118063-125815 GCF_000517525.1 Limulus polyphemus
TTTATATCTAGTAAACACTCGAGGCTTCAGGAAGGGACATGATTTTTCTAGAAGTTCATGACGTGTTACTAGCGTCACGTGACTTCCGCTGTTGTAACAGTATGTAACAAACATGAAACCAGTGGTGTTTTATATTGAGCTATAATAACCTAAGGTAGGCTTAATGAAAACAAAAATGTATACACAGAAAAGTATGAAACAAACATGAAACCAGTGGTGTTTTATATTGAGCTTATAATAACAGAAAGTAGGCTTCACAACAACAAAACTATAGAGACAGAAAAGTATGAAACAAACATGAAACCAGTGGTGTTTTATATTGAGCATATAATAACAGAAATTAGGCTTGACAAAAGCAAAACTATAGAGACAGAAAAGTATGAAACAAACATGAAACCAATGATGTTTTATATTGAGCTTATAATAACAGAAAGTAGGCTTGACTGACAGAAGCAAAACTATAGGAACAGAAAAGTATGAAACAAACATGAAACCAGTGGTGTTTTATATTGAGCATATAATAACAGAAATTAGGCTTAACAAAAGCAAAACTAATAAGACAGAAAAGTATGAAACAAACACTAAACTACTGGTGTTTTGTATTGAGCATATAATAACAGAAATTAGGCCTTATAAAAGCAAAACTATAGAGAGACAGAAAAATATGAATAAATATAAAACCAGTGGTATTTTATATTGAGTTTATAATATAACCCATAGTTTGGCAAAAGTACAAAAAAAAAAGAAATGAATGGGATTTCTAGTCTACAAAACGTAAATGGCATACAAACTTGTATTAGAAAATGCTTGGAAACTAAGAATAATTAAAAATCGTTATTTATTTGAGCCTTTTTTATGTGAAAGTTTTGTTTTTCCTTATAGTTTATTAAATTTTTGCCAAAAGTAAATGTTTTTTCAATGACACATGAAAATGTGGACCAAGCAGAAAAACTGTGAAGGTTTTTAATGCTTAATCACAGAAATCCAGGTTTCAAACATGGAAAAGTTTGTCAATGCACTTTTGCAAATAAAACAGTGAAGGATTGAACAGGGATGAATTTAGAAGGAGGGTCAGCACAAACGAGACATTTGGTTGTAAAATATAACTACCAAAATATGAAGTTGTTAGATCATTATAAATATTATAGATAGATTAGTTATATATATATGTATATAAATTTAAGATGGTACGTATGGCATGTGCCCCACAGTTCTTTAAGAACCATCACCACTATTTGAAAATAGATCAAGGAAGAATGATGTATATTTCTTGTGGGTTGGTTTTTGTATGTTTGTTTCTGGAGAAAAATATGCAATGTTTATAAATATTTTTTGTAAAACTATATGTATAACGTGAGCAAAAATATCTTGTTCAGTTGCTTCTATTGTGTGTCTGACATTTCATGTGAGAAAATATATTCACGGTTTGTGATTATAGGTGGAGGATTTGAGTAGAAGTAATTGCTGTATACATCACATATTATCTACTTCTTATGCAGTGTAAAAAACTGTTTATTTATTCCCATTCGTTTTAGGGAAAGAAGTTCAATTGAAATGTATTTATTAATAGTTTAAAATATTTAAGTGCTTGCTTGGTACACTTAAAACCATCCAAATAATTACCTAATCTGGCTAGATTGAAGTACTTGATTTATGAAGATGGAAATAATTCAAGAGAGAGAAAGAAGATTGCTAAGTTGATTTCTGCTTGTTTCAGATTTTCATGTTATATGTTCTTGTCATTCATTACGTACATTTGAAGTAGTGATTAAACTTTATGCACATTAAGTAGGCATGTTTTTCTGTAATTGTTTTGTATCAGTTACTAATTTATATTGAAGGTAGCTTAGCTCGTATTTTCCAGAAAAAGTTAGATCTTATAAAATTTAAAGAAATCTATTTTATCATCCTACATCATAAAAACTTGTTTAATTTTGTGTAAAAGTTAACTTTTCTTGAAACTGTAAAGTAAGCCTATTTGTAGTTCTGATTTTTCCTGTGTAAATAACTAAATGAAATAATGTTACAGGTGACTGCATCTCAGTTTGAAGGTTTACTAACGACCTTAAGTGGCTATGTGGTTATTGGCCTTGTGCTTATTCTTCTTCATGGAGTAGCATCTCTTGTGAAGCTTAGAAAAACCAAACAACTGCTGGGACTCTGTTATGTTGTTGTCAAAGTTTCTCTCCTATCTGTGCTGGAAATTGGTGTATTCCCTCTTATGTGTGGGTGGTGGTTGGACATCTGTTCTCTTGTAAGTAGAATTATGACAAGTGTATTTGCTAGGTAGTTAATAAGTGAAACTTTCTACGTGATCAAAAGTGTTTGTATTTCAGTTATACGACTTTCATTGTAAAAAATAACTATTCAACAATTCTTGATTTCTTGTATTGTGATTTTTTTACTTTGTTTTCTAACCTTCTGTCCCCAATGCTCTAAAAGTGACATGGGTCCTTAAGGAGGTATTTTGAGACACCTTTTCCACATGGAAACTTCACTGCTAACATCCTCTGAAACCTTTTCTTGCTTTCTTCTCTCTGAAATGTGAATTAAAGTGCTTTTTATCTTTTTACATGATACGGCCCATGTGTTGTATATGTATAAATGAGCTGAGAATATCATGTTTCAAACCTGTGATATGATATTCCATTTTGACTGGCTTTGTTCCATTGTACTTATTGCAAGCCTACTATAATTATATTTCCAAAGTCCTTGTTTCCATCTCCAGATTTTTGAAATAATTCTTTCATTCATGAACACGCACACCTCTCACCTTTGCTGACCAAGCTGTCTCTGCATGCTTGTTGAGCTACCAGTCCATGATTTATTGTCCGAAATGTCCTGATGGTTTCAGTCAGTATACTATCTCAGGTTTTATCTTATCCTCATTGTGTAGTGGTCTTTTTTTTTATGATATCTATTTGTCATATCTGGTGGTTGTACTTGTTATTTCTTTGGATATCTTGTTGCCTTGTGTCATCTGCTGGTTGCACTGGTACCTAAAGGAATAAATCCTAGCCATCTGTGATGGTGTCTTTGATCTTGCTCACTGAACCTGTTGTTAACCTATGAACTAGTTAGGATGGGATTTGTTATCCTTAGGCCTTGCTCTTTTGCAGTTTTCCTGTGGTTAGTTTGCATAGAAATTCAACTTTTACTCATAATGGAGTTAAATATGTAATTATCCCAGCATTATGTTTTTGTATTTGCAGTGGATTGGATGATTAATGAGATGTCTTTTTATGTTGTTAAGTAAATGTACACTGATCCAAACCTTATTCCTTATAGTCTGCTGTCAGTCTTGTTTGTGCTTACCAAGTGCTTCTTTATTTATGGCAGACTAGTTCTGCCATCTGCAGGGACTCAATATGTTGCTTATATCTACTGACCACAAATGTTCCAGTTTGTTACTGTTTCTTTGTGTGTGGAGTTTTCTCTGTCTTCACACTGGAGCAGATGCCTATATGTACCATTACTATTGCAACTGAGGTACCTATAGCAGCTGTATTTTGGTCTGAGCTGTTAAAGGTCTTCCTGCCCTCATTTCCTTTCTAAAGCCCTTCTTTTTGTGGCTGTTTCTCAAGCTCTTCATTTGTGTAGGGATGCTAGCCCACTACGTTTTGTTCCATGCTTTGATTTCTTCATATACATGTTCATCTTTTCACTGCCTGGTAACACCCAGCACCTCAGATGTCATACAATCTTGAACTGTGGTGTACTCTGTTGGTTGTTTTTTTCTCTTAACTGTATGTCTTTCATTAAACCCCAGTTTCATTTAATTGGATGTTTTTCATGCTCTTTTTTTATACTGAGTGAAGTCTTGTTGGAATATCTTTTGCCTTTTGTGTTTCATCTGTTCCTCATGCTTCAGTTCTTCACTGAATTTTGGGCTGATTAATGTTTTTAGATGTGGGTTTCCTCTCTACTCCCATCTCTTTCTCTCTGTATGATATAAGCCTGTGTCTTAAGGTTTTTCTTTTTCTCAGTTACTTCTTTGACTTGAGCTATCATAGATCAGGGTAATACAACCTTTTATCCTTGGAAGATTATAACTTTTTACTAAGATGGAACTTTTATTTAAATTTATTTATGAATAAAAATTGTTTAATGTATATACTCTAATATGATCCATATTGAATTTGTAAGTCAAATACGATCAGTTGTTAGGCCACATTTAAGTTGTCAGTGCAAAACTCTAATATAGATAGTTCCCTTTTTATCCCATCTTCTCTTTCATCAGACTAATTTATATAATTTAAGGGTTTCTTCAATTTTCTCATACAGTTAAGAGCCTTGTTGTAGTTATGAGGATCTGATTGGTTGGTGCAAATGAAGTTCACTCTTCATTTTCTTCAATCTTTGAATAGGCTTTGAGTCATGTATGAGTATTCTTCAGCTATTGGGTGTTTTTCTTTGACCATTGTCGACTAAGATTATTTATGATGTCTCTATCTTTTCAAAGGATTTAGAGAACATGCTGTATACTAACTTTTGGCTGATATACACATTTGTTTGTTTCAGTATTCATCTGGCTCTTTCTGTTATGTTCTAAGTGAGATTCTTCCACAATCTTATGTGACTGGATATATTTAAAGACTATTTTTCACAAAAAAACAAGAAGTATGAATTGCTTACCTTACATGTCAGTATCCTTTTTTCAACCTATTTATGGTAGATTTGGTTTATGTTTGAATGGATTTTGGTGTAAGCTTTGTTAAGGGTCTCCCAGTGGAACAGTGGTAAGTCTACAGATTTACAATGCCGAAATATGGGGTTTGATTCCCTGTGGTGGACACAGCAGATGGCCCAAAGTGACTTTGCTCTTTAAAAATCAACAACAAAACTTTGTCAAGGGAATTCTATGCCTTTTATCTAAATGTCTCTGATTTGCTGTTAATTGATATCATTAGAAATGACCTTATAACAAAGCAGGGGTTGCTATAATACATTTTCTTCTGAAAGAGAATTTTAAACATCATTAATTCTGTTAAAACCGTAAATATTCCTTCTAGAGTTTTGTCTGTGATGTGAAAAATGATTTAAAATGCATTTTATTGTACAAAAATTGCAGTGTTTGATGTTATCTAATTTTGCTTTTTCATTTATATTTATTAACTTTACTTTCTGAGAATTTGATGTTTACACTGATATAATTGTTGACTTTGTTTCAGACAATACTCGACACTAGTCTGCAAGACAGGGAAGCCAGCTTTAAGGCAGCTCCTGGCACCTTCATGTTCATTCACTGGCTAGTGGGTATGGTCTACGTTTTTTACTTTGCCTCTTTTATTCTTCTGTTGCGAGAAGTGCTGCGGCCGGGTGCACTGTGGTTCCTTCCTAACTTGTATGATCCGGACTTCAACCCTATTCAAGAGGTAAGTCTGTTACTACTTCAATTATTTAATATTTGTCTTGTCTTAAAATTTGTAGCTTGCTTCTTTTGATAAATATAAATACAGTCTTTTATCTGTAATAACTCTTTACCTTAATAATTTGCATGACAGATTTCAATAACTCGGGTTGAACTAAGTAAAAAATGAATTTGAATGAACACTAAAAAAATTCAAGCTCATGCTCTAGTTTTGTATCATGTCATTGCTAAAAAATATACATGAAAAATCTAATGTTAATAATGAACTAATTGGCTATATTAGAAGTTTATTGTAACCTAAAAAATAATGAAATTCAATATTTTCATGTATTTGTGAAGACAGATCTCCATAGTCAATAAATAAGCTGTGAATATTTGATAATTGTTTTTACAAACAACACAGTTGCTGAAGGAAACCAGTATTTAATAGTACACAATAAAAGTTTTTTAAAATACTTGTATGACATTTACTCAGTAATCTACTGTACAAAGATGAAACATAAGAATAAAAAACTGAGATTTTGTTGTAAACAGGAAGATTGTAACAATGACTTATTGTTAATGAAGCATGTACCAATGGAAAGAGGTTTTAATCCTGAAATTATTGACAGAGCTATTAAGAAATTCTAAAAGTTACAGGAATAAAAATATTACATTAAAACACTAACTGAAAACATTAACAAAGAATGGATTGTATAATCATTTATCTCTGGTCTATCTAGTCAAATAATGGAACAACTTAGAAAACAAAATATATTTGTTTCTTATGTATAGACTGACCAAGAAAGTTAGATTTTAAATGTAACTAAAGACAAAATTTATCTAAGGGTAAAAAAACGTATCTATAAAATAATGTAGGAATATTTATGTGGTACAAACTGGAAGAAATTTAAAATACAGATTAAGTGAACATATGAAATATAATTAAACAAAGACCTCACTGATAGTTGAACACACGATTCAGTGGTAAAAATAGCTATGAATCTATTGAAATAATTAAATATAATAAAAGTTTAATGATTTGAATAAGGATGAAAGAATAGAGAAATAGTTTTCAGTAGATGGCATGACATTTTTTGAGTTAAATCTGAATATAAATCATGTGATTCATTAATCAGATGTGTATAGGTCTTAGTTTTTGTCAAAATATAGCACTCCTGATAATGATGTAATATGTCAACATGTAGGGTGTGTGAGAATGCAGGTAGCTTCAGGTTTTTATCTTTATACAATAGATTGAGAAAATGTTTTATGGTATTTTAAGACTGAGAACAGTTTCATTTTAAAAATTGTTTATTGTATACTATTAAACACTTACAATGCTTGGAAATGGCTTGAATGGGTAATGAAGAAAAACTTTAATATAAGTTTAACATAACAGTAAATTTACAACGTTTCAACAAGGTTTTGTCATTTGGTTCCTGGTGACAAATATATGAACAATCCAAATAACAATATTATACAATGATTCTTTGGTGTGTGGTTTTTAATAATATTTTATGTGGTTTATGAAATAGAAAAGTTTGATTTGATTGTTAAAAAGAGTGAATCATAATAAAGATATAAATTCTTTAGATGGTTCGTTTGCCTATTCTACGACATATACGGAGGTTTTTGGCATCAATAGTTATCTTTGGCATGGTAGTTCTGCTAATGGTGTGGGTCCCGGTGCAGTTAATCAGGAAGGTGTTCCCAGAGTTCTTGCCGTACAATGTTGTTTTATCAAGGTAAGTGTATGTTTATTAAATCTTATTATAACCAAAATAACTCTTACTCTTAAAATACATAATAAATCGAACATCACCAGTTGAGATGTCTTTATGGATCACTTTTGGTATCATGTTACTCCAGATCCATTCCATTTATCATGTCTTTCTAATGTTACAATGATACACCATTTAATAGGATGCTGTTTGAAATACTCATTTCTGCTATTTCTCCAGTTAAAGTTCTTTGTATGAGCTGGTATCTGTACTGATTATTATTATTTTATTGTTACAGTGGTGGTTAATGATATCTGATTAATAACAGTCTCCCTGATTTCTTCCAGTGAAACACCTGTAAGCGAGTTGTCTCTAGAACTGATTCTGCTACAAGTTGTCCTTCCAGCTGTCCTTGAGCAGGGCCATACTAGGCAGTGGTTAAAATCTTTTGTTCGTGGATGGTGCATCGCTGTCTCCTATGTCCTTGAACTGCGCTCCTATTTACTGGGAGATGTGCCTCTAGCAGGTGAAGTAAGTGTATTTTTATTACTGACCAAATATCTTAAAACTCAAGTTTACTCTTGCACAGAAGGTGCTTTATTTGAGACAATTTGAATTACTAGTTAAATCTTTCAGCATGGGCTTTGTCACTGGGACTGATCTCATAACCATTTTGTG
>NW_013668306.1:125836-128359 GCF_000517525.1 Limulus polyphemus
ACAATGCTTTCATACACAAAGATCAACATTTTTTTTAAGTCTTAAGGTTTGTAAAACAATGTTTTTCTCATGTCTGTTTTTTCTTTTCACATGTTGCCTATCTATCATGCAAAGTAATATTCATTTTAAAATTAGAAATACTTTCATGTATCAGAAAATTTTAAAATTTAATATGCAAAATCTTTATAATGTCCAAAATAGTTATCGAACGTTTTTTAAGAAAAAACTTTATATTTTATCTGTTATTTTCAGTAATTAATCTCTGTATGGGTTTGGTAGATTTGACTGATCTCGTAACAACCATAAAAAAAATTAGGAAATAAATATAACTTATGCCTCTTTTGTTCTAGAATGACAACAGATTATAACACGAAAACATAAATGTTTAAACTATATAGCTCAAATCTCAGAACATTATACATTTGTATATATTTATTATTTTTATTATATTGACCTTTCAGCCATGCCTGACTAACAATACAGAGGTTACAATGACATAGCACATATGCTATCATGTTACCACATCTAATAACATAAAACTGACTTTTAGTCTTCACAAAGTGACCTGTCTTGGCTGTGTTTTAGTAGACTAGTATTTTATCAAATACAGTCACATTTCAGTTATTATACATTATATATGTATATAGATTATTGCTATTTAGAAATAAGTTCTTAAAATTATTTTTCTTAAAACATAGAACAGTAAATAAAGAAGTAAAGCAAACAGTTATCTCTTCTAGTTATGACCTTTGTACTTGGTTGATGCTAGATTTACATTGCTAAGCCTTTTAAAATTTTGCATGTGGAGATTATGAAACGAAATAATGTTTTTAGGTTTTATATATACAGTTGGATAACCAAAAAATCATAAATTACTACATCAGTACCATAGAATTCCACTATAATATATCAAACTTATTAACTATGCTGTATTTCAGTCCAAATATGAAATATCAAGCAGACTAAAGACACAATCCTTGAAATCATGGTTTGAAAGAAAGATATGGTGTCCTAGGACTTTAAAATGGTTGAGAAAACCACTAGGGGACATTCTGAGCTTTCAGTTGGTTATTCTTGTCATATATAGAAGTAAGTGTATATAAGGGAGCGTTTCCAAAATTCTAAAGAGGTGTGCTGAGTGCCACTGCGTTTGATTAATTAAATGAGCAATACCTTACCAAAAAGAAAAGATAATAGATTCTTATTTTATATTCTAGCTTATCAATATCAGTAATTTGAGTTAATAATTCATATGAAACTATAGACTATCTAATTTGAACCAGTGCTGCATTCAACATACCATGTGACACACAAAAAATGATGTTTAACTGTGTTTTTTTAATATTTACTTTTAAATTAAGAAATTGAATAATGTATAATACTCAAATTTAGATTATAATCTACAGTTTCATACCAAACTTATGGACATAAATTCATGTAATAGTAGTTTAATAAAATTTTGAATGTGAGTCAACAAACAAGATGACATGACCTTTGACCTGTGTGGAAAGGGTTAAGTAGCACACAAAATTATATCTGTATTAGTTTAGTTCAGCATAGTTTGTACTGTACATAAAATATAATATTAACATAGTGGTCGACGAACAGATATTTACTTCTGAAAAAGTGTTGTGAATAATGAAATCAGGACCTGCACTTGATATGTTTCAGTGCTATTAATATCAGTAATTATGTAGGTATTAGTAAAAGTTCATTAAGGATGTTTATATTAATCATTATTAATATGAACTTCATAGTAATAGTAAAGAAGAATGTATAGTAATATATCAACCACATTATATCTGCTATATTCAGTGCAAACAAGGCCTTTTTCCCAGTACTAGGGCACTTTAGGCTGACTGGGATACAAGAGATATAGTAGTGGTTGGAATGCTAATTACATTAATACAGGTGGTTGTAAATTATTATTTTTTACAAAGTTGTTGAAATATTAATAAATGTTCAGTAACAATATATGCAGTTACTCTGTTATATGTAGCATGTGTATAAATCACTGTTCTACTGGAAACTACCAAGTGCATGAAATTGGTTAATTCCATACCTCCAAGTTGTGGTTGTAACCAAACAACTTTGTATCTGGAACATTGTATGGCTATATCCGTTTTACTTGTTTTGAATGCCGTAAACATGATCTTCACGAAACATTACACTAGATTGTATTGTTACTTAGCTTGAACATATTCTGCTGTTGGTACAGTAATGATCAGATCGCTGTCGTTGTCTTAAATAGTTTAGTTTCTGTTTCTTTTTCATAATATTTAAATTTTCTACTTTTTGAAGCTATTTTTATATAAATTACCATTCATTTTGTTTTTGACCAACTTTTCTGTTAATTATTGCCTTTATGTTTTGGAAGTAATTCATGAGATTCAAATATATTTACAACATCATATAAAGCATTAAAAGAAAAAATGTTAAATTTTAAAGATAATTATATGTCATTGTAACAGAAAAACATGATTTTTAAAGATTTATATGTGAATGTTTACAGATGTTTGAAGG
>NW_013668306.1:129269-133425 GCF_000517525.1 Limulus polyphemus
CTTCTGTCATCATTTCCTGCTCCTTTTCATTCTCTTTCCAATCCTCAGCATCTCAAGACTGCAGTATTGGATCTTTTAGACATTAAAGCTATTAAGAGGGTCATTTGCTCCTATCCAGGATTATATTCCTGTCTTTTTGTTATCCTCAAAAAAAGATAAAAGATCATGGACTGGTGTCCCATCATTGGCCTTTCCTTTCCTAACCATTGTCTGGTGGTTCCTTGGTTCAAGATGGAGAGATTTATTCCTCTCCATTGGCCCTTTTCCCCCAGACTGTGGATGAGCACAGGCTCAATGTCTTGGATGCTTTTCTCCATATTACAATTTCCTTGCCTTCAAGTCATTTCCTCAATTTCATTTACTGGGATCAGGTGTAACAGTAAAGGTTCTATTTCTTTTGGTGACTCATACCTCTCTGGAACTTCTTGTTTCTCTAGGCCAGGCTTACATGGAGCTCATTCAATGGACTTTGAGCAACTAATGGAAAATCTCTCATGATCCTCTGTCCTTTCTGGTAATGCCATCACTTTCTCTTCTCAATGATCTGTCTTTGTAGCTGGATTGTGCCAATACTACAGTTGGCATCCCTCTGCCACCCCAACCCCATTGTCCAGATTTCCATCTCTTCAGCAGTGTATCTCTGGATGACTTCATAGTCTCAGGGTTTGGTCTCCTGTGAAGCACACCTTCCATATCAGGGTTCTGAAAATGTTGGCTGTCCATTGTGCAAATTCTTACTTGCTACCTCATTTTGTGAATCACTTGGTAATTATCCCCTCCAACAACTTTACAGTCACTTCCATTATCAGTAGTTCAGGTGGGACTCACTCCAACGAGTTATCTTCTACATGCTGGACTTTCAGTGTTGGGCCTATTCATATCATATTCATTTGACAGCCTATTATGTCCCAGGAGCTTTGAACTTGGTAGCAGATCGATTGTCTTGACTCAACACGATTCTTCCCATGGAGATATCACTCCATCCTCAGGTATTATTTCATTGCATTTGTTCCCAGTTGAGCACACCAATGATTGATGCCTCCTTTTCTTCTAGTCCCTGTTGCCTCATCCAGCATCTTTGGCAGTTGATGCTCTCAGCCAAGACTGGCCTCTTCTATTTCTATATTTGTTCCCTCCTCTTTGTCTTCTCCCACCTGTCTTGGTATGGACTCATGATGCTTCTTGTCAGGTCCTGTTGATAGCATCTTCTCAACTAGCTCAGTCTTAGTTTCTTCTTCTTCTTCTCTTATTGGCATTTGGGTATCTCTTCCTCTGCCTCCATCTTAGTCACTCTTGCTCCAACCTGATATGTTTCTCTTTCCAGAAGTGTCACCCCTTTATTTTCATGCATGGGTTTACTAAGTCTATTGTTCACTGGTCAAGTTTTGCTGGCTGTGTAGCCTTTCTATTATCCTATTCATGTCACTCTGGTATGCTCTTTGACTATCAACAAATGTAGTGTATTTTTTATTACTGGTTCATCTACCACTCTCTTCCACCAGGATGTCCTACTGTTGCCCACATTTTGACCTTCATTACCAGGCCATCAAGAAGTCTTGTCGACTGTTTTTCTCCTTTTTTGTTATGGTTCAGTCTTTTCATATTCTGTTCTTTCCACATTTTTCAGGTCGTTCCTAATTCTCTGCCCTCATAGTTTGGTTCCTTACCCAACTGGAACAACGATGGAGTTCTACATGCTTCTACCCAGTCCCCATTTGATCACTTGACCACTCGCTCCTTATAACATCCCTATTAAAATCTGTTTCCTTCTTGCTAGTGGTTATTACATATGTATATTGATGCATTGGATGCCTCCTGTACTTTGTTTCACAGGTAATCCTTGATTTTATTCCCTGACTGCTCATTTCTTCCTGTTACTTGTATGACTTAAGAAGGAAATCATATCTTTTCTCTCATATCTCTTCCATCAGTCTTAGTCCTCTATGATTGTACTGATCCTGACCACCCAGTTTGAGCAGCAGGCGGGTGTTACTTAGAATGCATGGCTCCATTTCAGGGTTCCCACAATTGTTAATTTTTGTCATGGGATCTCTCTTATTCCAGGGATCTCTCTCCCTTGACAATTACCGAATGAATTCATCAGGTTGTCTGGATTGTCTATTCCTCTCTGGATGACAAGCTGTATCACATCTGCTAATTGACTCCTTCTTTGGCCTCACACTTTCAATGACCATTGAAAGATATCATTTTCTTCACCATATGACAGTTTCATCTCCCTTACGATATAGCTTCCCTTTAGCCACCATTCTCTAGTCTGCTGTCTTTAATGGGTAGATGCCTGTTTTATTTCCTTACCTGTTTATAATGTACATCTCTAAACCCACCTGGTGGCTGGTGTTACCTCACAGGTGGAGGTGTGAATATGTGGGCACAGTCTACCTCTCCTTTATTTTGAGCCGGAACGTTGTACTACCACTATTTTGAACGAACCCCACCTTACATGGTTATGCAGTAGATTTCATATTCTGGAACTTCATTGTATATTACTACACCACTTCTCACAGGGTATATGTATTTCCTTAAATCTGCATCAAGTCAGGGGTAACAGAAAGTGTTAAACCCAAGTATTGTGGCTCTTAAAGTGCCCATTGTTGAGATAGGGTTTTCCACAAGGTTATTACAGTGGTATGTGTATATATATGTGTGTGTGTGTGTATTTCATTGACCATTCCAGAGTGTTTCTTCCATGGATTATCATGGAAAAAGCCAGCATTGGGGGAGTGTTTGTCAACTTTCCTGGTTTATGCATGTCAGCTATTGAAATTAGGTATTGCAATAACCTATTTCCCCTCCTCCAATAAAAGATCTTTGCAGCACTTAGGTCAAATTGGGTCTGTGTATCTCTCAAGTGTCTCCTCAAGTCTGGTGTTTCAGAAGTTAACATTTTCCTTACCTGAAAATGTATTTATGATAGATACCTCTCTTCACACCCTTCTTCCCCACTACAGGTGTGCAGATTATTCTTGCCTTGTTTAAGATGAAGTTAATATTGAGTGCAAGTGCTTATGGAAATTTACTGCACATGGAGGATGTGTCACTCTCCTGTTAGTGGAAGGCTATTGTCGCATGATGATTACATCATGCAACAGCACAGTTCACATTATAACGTGTCTTAGGTGGGAGATACCTCAAGTCTAGTAGCATGCGCAAAATCTCAATGGCAGATGCACGAGGAATAGCTGCTGTGTGCACAGAGGTAAGTATCTATCGGAAATACATTTTCAGTAAGAAAAATTTTCACATCCTGAAATGGTTTCTTCAAAATACACAGCAGCAACACACAAACTAATTCAAAAGGTTTTTGTCAGTAAGTACAGGAAACCAACAGAATAAAATTAGGTCTAATTGTAGGAAAATGAAAATGATATACTTAGATTATGATCTAAGTACATTTTTAAATTCTGTTATCTGGCTAAATTCTCAGAGTAATGTGATAGTTTTTGACTGGCAGTATCTAATGAATAAATTAGTAGAGTAACTAACATAAGCAAAAGGGGGAAATACTGCTGTATGAAGATCACTTTAATATGTAGATTTTTTTAGTACATTTATACAAGCAATAAATTATCAACATATGTTGTCTGTGTTCTCATTTCTATCAATTCATTTGTTTTCTCTAATCAAGTAATGACAAGATTAGATGCTAACTAAATGCTTCAATTAACAATAATACTTTCACTATTGAAATAATTAGGCTAGATTTGGAACCTCTCAAATTAATTATGTTGCCTTTTATAAGGAGCACATTTTTGTTTTATGTTAACTATAAATGTAGTGCATTTAATGAGATCTATTGCTTTGAAGTTTTTTCTTAATGATTAAGCTTGCTGTGTATAGCTCACATTTTTTTCATTGTTGTTTGGGCAACAAAGTTTCAACTGGTGTGTTTTAATTGTTTTTGAGCAATACAAAAGTTTGATACATATTCAGGGTAATTTTACCCCTATAATTGTTTTGTTTTCCAAGGAAATTGTTGCACTTTTATCCTCTACTCAGAGTAGTCTTTCCAAACTACATTTAATATTGTTATTGTAACAATGAAGGAATCTTTATCCAAACTACATCTAATCTTGTTATTGTAACAATGAAAGAATCTTTATCCAAACTACATCTAATCTTGTTATTGTAACAATGA
>NW_013668306.1:134283-135540 GCF_000517525.1 Limulus polyphemus
TTTTACTAACACCTACAAAACTCAGTAAGCAATGGATATAGTTACTCATGTTTTACTAACACCTACAAAACTCAGTAAATGATTCATGTAGTTACTGATGTTTTACTAGCATCTACATAACTCAGTAAATGATTTATGTAGTTACTCATGTTTTACCAACACCTACATAACTCAGTAAATGATTTATGTAGTTACTCATGTTTTACCAACACCTACATAACTCAGTAAATGATTCATGTAGTTACTCATGTTTTACCAACACCTACATAACTCAGTTGTTAGTAAAACATGAGTAACTACATGAATCAATTTTTAATATTGTTATTGTAACAATGAAGGAATCTTTATCCAAACTACATCTAATCTTGTTATTGTAACGATGAAGGAATCTTTATCTAAACTTCATGTAACAATGAAGGAATCTTTATTACATAATATACATGTTACTTCACAAATCCAGTTAATAATGTAATCCTATTCATAAGTGCCTCATACTAAGATTTGAAGCTGAACAGTGCAAAGTTGGCATGAGAACTTAGATATACAGTCAAATGGCATCATATTCCTGATGTGCCAGGGTTGTATTGTTTTTGTATAATTGACATACATTTTGAAATTACATGAATTTCTCTCTGCTCGAATAAAACTATGAAGGTTTTTGTGTGTATCATATTGTAAAACATCATTAACTACATGAATCGTTTACTGAGTTATGTAGGTGTTTGAAAAACATGAGTAATTACATGAATCATTTACTGAGTTATGTAGATGTTAGTAAAACATGAGTAACTACATGAATCATTTACTGAGTTATGTAGGTGTTGGTAAAACATGAGTAACTACATGAATCATTTACTGAGTTATGTAGATTAAATGTAGTTTGGATAAAGATTCCTTCATTGTTACAATCACAATATTAAATGTAGTTTGGATAAAGATTCCTTCATTGTTACAATAACAATATTAAATGTAGTTTGGATACAAATTCCTCCATTGTTACAGTAACAACATTAGATGTAGTTTGGATCAAGATTCCTCCATCGATACAGTAACAACATTAAATGTAGTTCGGATAAGGATTCCTCCATTGTTACAATAACAACATTAGATGTAGTTTGGATAAAGTATTCCTCCATCGATACAGTAACAACATTAAATGTAGTTCGGATAAGGATTCCTCCATTGATACAGTAACAACATTAGATGTAGTTTGGATCAAGATTCCTCCATCGATACAGTAACAACATTAAATGTAGT
>NW_013668306.1:135550-137483 GCF_000517525.1 Limulus polyphemus
AACTACATGAATCATTTACTGAGTTATGTAGATGTTAGTAAAACATGAGTAACTACATGAATCATTTACTGAGTTATGTAGATGTTAGTAAAACATGAGTAACTACATGAATCATTTACTGAGCTATGTAGATGCTAGTAAAACATCAGTAACTACATGAATCATTTACTGAGTTTTGTAGGTGTTTGTAAAACATGAGTAACTATATCCATTGTTTACTGAGTTTTGTAGGTGTTAGTAAAACATAAGTAATTACATGCATTGTTTACTGAGTTATTCATTGCATACTGATTTATGTAGGTGTTAGTAAAGGCTCAGTGAGTTTATGTATGTTTAGTATTATGAAGTTGTGTTTTAATTTTATAAGCTAGACATTAATAGTCATGTTTTAGGATGACAAACAGCCAAGGGAGGAGCAGGAAGCTCAAGAAGAAAGGCCCAATGTTAATGTTGGAGATCAAGGGAATCCAGTGCCAGATGGATTTCAAGTACAACCCCTGGGGATTGCTCATCAAGAAATGCTCCACGGCGCTGGACCAGTCACTTTTCAGCCATACTATCAACCACGTTTTTTTGCTTTTAGAGTAAGATTACTTCTGTAACACTTTATGTAACTACAGGTTCTTGACTGATAACTGATCTCTTTTGTTAGAGTTTAAGTCAAAATTAAAGAAAGGAAACATAAAAAAAATACTTTGCTGTAGGAAGCTTTTCAAATTAAGAATTAAACATCCAGCTTTCCACTTGAATTAGCTGCATTTCAATATTGATAAAGATAGAAATGTTTGATGAATTACTAGAATTTTTTTAGTACAATTAATGTAAGAAACTTAATCCTAATTTTAATACTATCAAAATACATATAGACATTAATTATCTTCAGGCCATTAATCAAAATAAATTACTACATACTGTTCCATTATACACTGAAAACGTTTTTTTAAATAGCATATTTTGAAAATGTCTTTAGAATAACAAATGTTATTGTGGCAATTGCTTGTTTGTGTTGACATTGCATTAAGTATTTTTATTTGTTAGAAGAAAAATATATTTAAAATGGATCAAGAGAGACATCCTGGAGTGAGAGGCTGAGTTTATAATCAGAATTGATGTGGTGTTTTCTTATTATTCTCTCTAGATTTGTTGGTAGTAACTTTGTAGTAAATAAAAGGACATAGTTTGCTAATGTTGAGCCTTTGATAAATAAAAAATCCACAGCTTGGACTAATTTGCTGTTCCTTAAGTGGATACTATTATTTGTGGGTTTTGTAAAATCCTCTAACACAGTCTAAGATTTATAAAATATTTAGTCTAAGTTGAAAATTGATGAAAAATAAACCACAAATTGTTATGAAAATTTAAGAGCTAAAGCAGTCTTTGTAGTATGTTATATATTCTTTGTTTTCATTTAGCTAGTCTGTCTCTTGGGATTTATCTGCTTGAGTTTGTTCATTGGAAGTCTGATCATGCTTACTTTGCCAGGTATGGTATGGTAGGTCCTTCGATAGTAACATCTGTTAATTATCAAATAAAATGTTAATTGTTTGTGACCTTTGATATAGAATTAGAATGTCGTCTATGAATTATTAAAAATGAAGTATGTTTTAACTTGAACTATTCATCATGTATGATTATATAGGTATTTTTTAACAGCAGTGGACTATTAACTGTGTAGGATTCAATATGGATTAGGTTTCAGTAATGAAATAGATTGATTGGACTATAATAGTAACTTAAAATCCATGTTGAAGTATTGTTACGTCTCTGGTCGTTAGTTAATTTCCCTTATAATTTATTTCTGATGAATCTTTAGCTACACAAGTCCTTTCTTAAATAAAACTGGTTTATTCTTTCTCAATACAACTTTGCAATACACTTAATTTCCACAGTCATGCTATAACTTAAACAAACACTATAATTCACGTGCTCGACT
>NW_013668306.1:138503-141045 GCF_000517525.1 Limulus polyphemus
ATGGGTTTTGTGATGCTTAATATTGGCTGAACTAATTATATTGGGTCATTTTAATGTGTTCAGCTTTCCACATTCCCTTAATTGATGACTGCACTGGTATTAGCTTTGTCAAACACGGCATATTCAGACATGGTTAAGAATAGTCTAGATACTAAGGGTTCTCAGTTGATAAAGTGTTAAAGATGCCAGGAGTGTGTTTTATTTATAAACTCTGGGTTAAAGTGTATTTTTAGGGAGGCTAGTAGCCAGGATGTACAATTTATTTGCAGGGTGTGCAGGTTAGAGGAGAAGTTGGAGGGTTTTTTGGGTAGAGTTGCAGAGGTGGAAAGGGAGAAATGTAAGGCTTAGTGAAGAACTTAAACTTCTGAAGCAAAGGGTAGAGTTGGCAAATAGGATTTAAAGGGAGCTAAGAAAGGAAATAGGGCTAAAAGCTTGGAAAATAATGCATTTAGGAGCAATGATGGGTTTGGGTTTAGGTTAAGCAACTGGTTCCAAGCACTTGCTAGTGATGAGGGGGAGCAGGTCAGGATAGGAAAGGACAATGTAAAGGATAGGAAAGTTATAGTTATAGGTGACTCTCTAGTTAGGTATGTAGATAGAGTAGTATATGGAATAAATAGGAGCAAAAGAATACACTTATGCTATCCAGGAGCAGGGGTACAGGATATAACTAACAGAGAGATAGTTTTAAGGGTGCTACTAGCAATGCAGTTTGTTAAGGATATTGCCAAGAATAAATTGTGGGGATGAGATACTAAGTAGGTCACTACGATTGAATGCCAGGCTTAGATCAATATGTTGGAATGAGCAAATAGGCTGGTTGGATTTGTGGTATAATTTTAAGGGGAAAGTTAATCTTTTTGTAATGGATGGCTTACACTTAAACAAGGCAGGGGCTAGCATGTTAGCAAGGGCTATTAACTCAGCTGTAGTGGTAGATATAAACTAGGGCTATGATGTTAGTAAAATAGGAAATATAATTGACAGGAAAACATGTACAATAGGCATAAAACATAAACATATTTTAAAATATATAAATAATTGTTACTATTGTAATGCTAGGAGTGTTACAAAACAAAATGTACAAGTTCAAAGTTGTTGTGGAAACTGAGGATTTTGATGTTATGGGTATCACTGAGACTTGGCTGGATTTGGACAATTTTTGTTGAAATACCAGGCTACAGATTATTTCCTAGAGATAGAGTATTGAAAAAAAAAAGGGAGGAGCAGCTTTATATGTGAGGAGTGAATTGTATCCTGTTGAGTTAGAATATATTAAAGAAAGTAGAACTGAGGCTGAGTTGGTTTGGGTTAGTGTTAGTCAATACAATGGGAAATGTCTTCTAATTGGGATCTGTTATAGACCACAAGGTCAGAATGTAGAAGTTAATGAGAAACTGTATAATGAGATCAGAATGGTAGCTGAAAAAAAAATGTTGTTATTACAGGAGATATTAATTTCAGAAGTATTGATTGGGAAAATTTTGAGTCTGACAGTGAGGGGGATAGGTTTTAGAAATTGTTCAGTATACTTTTATACACTAACTGGTGATGGAACCTGCAAGAGAGGAAGCTATACTAAATTTAATATTGGCATGTTAGCCTCTTAGGGTTGCCTCCTCTCTTGCTCTTTGTCCTCTCTCAGACATCCTCCTTCTTGGAGGGATGGCTGTCTGTCTAGTATCGTGGAGGTGACTTGTTTCTTGAGCCACTCCTTGGCTATGATCTGATGGGAGCCAGGCACTTCCATTTTGCACACCTACAGTATCCCTTTGCAGAAGACCTTTAGGTCACACAGGTGCTTTCTCATAAGTTTTCTCTGTTTTTCCCACACTCAACCTCTTTTTTTTACCCCTCAGCCTTCTAGCATCTTTGGCACCTGGAACAGGCTGTATCTTGGAACAGATCCTTGACTCCACTCTGCATTTTTACTCCCATCTTATTTGTTTTTCCCAAAAAGATGACAGATTGGCAACTTATCATAGCTCTGTCGTCCTTAAACTAATTTCTTGTCATCCCTTCCTTTCAGGTTTGCTATAGCCCCGTATCTTTCAGATTGGGTAATGAGGGCATTCATGCAGAGGATGCATTATTTAGGCTTACATTTCCACTACTATATGGATGAATGCCTTCTTTTTGCTTAGTCTAAATAATCATCCTTGGTTGTAACCTCCCTTCTCCTTTGGGAGTTGTCTTAATTGGGTTGACTGGTCAAGCTCTCTAAATCTGTTTTGAACCCCATCCAGTATCTGATTTGTGTGAGAGTTGTTTTTTTCATGTCACATGCAGGTTGGGCTCAACCTTCTCCTTTACATCTTTGAAACATGAAGCTTCTGGTTACTAAAGCACTCATGTCACCTTGTGTTCCTGCATGAGTGGTTCTGTCTTTCTTTAGGACCCATATTCAGCCTTTTCAGTGGACTCTAGTGAATCACTGGAGTATGTTGAAAGACCACTGTGTTCTCTTGTGTTTCTATCTCTCCATCTCTTCAACTCTCATGGTGACTGAAATGGCCCCCAGATGACTTTACAGATTCCTTTT
>NW_013668306.1:141506-143710 GCF_000517525.1 Limulus polyphemus
CCTTTTCTCTCGTGTCAGCCAAACTTATATTTGTTCACAGATACCTCTCTATCCAGGTGGGGGTGCAGTTCTGGACATCTGCACTCTTTCCAGGGTCTGGTTTCCATAGGAGTGGTTTCTCCATATCAATGTCCTTGAGATGATGGCTGCTCAATGAGATTGCTGTCATCTTCTGTCTAGCCTTCTTGTTACAATCCATTCAGACAACTCCACTGTTTTTTCTTACATCAATCAACAGGAAGATACTCACTCTTGGGACCTCTTCTTTTTGACATTTGATTTTCACTTTTGGACCCACAATCACCATTTTAGGTTGTCCGCTTGTCACGTCTTAGAAGCTTTGAACATGGTGGTAGATTGGTTGATTGTCTCACCTAAACTGGATCCTTACCATCGAGTGGTCTTTCTATCACCTGATGTTTCAGTGGATTTGTTCCCACTTTGCGAGTACTCTCATCAACTTTGGCAACTCTTTCTGAAATCCCAGTTTTTACTTTTATGTTCACCAATACAGGACTCTGCAGATCTTGCTGTGGATACTTTGAATAAAAGATTGGTCCTGTCTTTTTCTATATATTTGTCAACAACCTTCTCTCTCTTCCCCAACCAATTTTCTTTTCTTTCTTTGGCTCATACAGATCTATTCTGAGCCTTTCTCCTCAGTCGTCCTCCTCATCCAGTTTCTCTTCTTATTTATAACCTATGTTTAGTTTTCACTGTTCCATGTCCCCATTTGAACCTTTGGCCACTTCTACCATCATTCTTTAAAGACATGGTGTCTTCTTGTTTGTAGGAGATGTTGCTCTAACATTTTTGCTTTGGACATATTCACTCTTTACCACAGGTTCAGGTTGATTTTATTCCCATACCACTCCTTTCTCCAGAAAACCTGGGTTGCTTCTGAAAGTAATTGGACATTTTCTCCAATCGCCCTCCCTTCCCATTTTTCTCTGTGTGATCATTATGTTCTGTTCAGATTGTTATCTCACTCATACTGTTCCCTTTCAAGGCAGTGAACTTTTTTTCCCCCCCAGTGAGATTCCTTTTCCTCTTGGGACTTGGGTACTTTCTCTTTGACCGTTTAGGTTAAACAACTCATCTAGTTAACTCTCAGTATGGACTTGGTCAATTTGACCGACCACGCGATGTTGTACCCGAATAGTCTTTATAGATTTGATACTACTAACTTTTAGTATAATATATATATCTTCACTAAATTTGGCAGTCTTTTAGTTCATATTATAAGTTTTCAACATACAAAAAATCATATTTTTTAGTGAAGCATTTTTGATAAACTAAAAAAAGATTTTTTCTGTGAATATATTGAGTATTTGTTTTGAATAGTCAGTGTGCAAAGTGATTTTCATGTTATGATTAAAAATACTTTTCTTCATTTGTGTAATCTCTAAAACCTCCTAAATACATTTCAAATGTTTGTTTTCAGTAAAATTTATATTCTATCTGTTATTTTCTCGACCTAATTCTATACAGCATTGGTCAATTTGACCAACCTTGTAACCACCAAAAACAAATCTAAATAAATATAAATTACCATTTTTTTTCTTTCTAGAATGACTTCAAATGTAACATGTAACAGTATACATCCATTTATAATTAGATTTTATTGTTTTATTGCCCTTTGCACCCTGTCTAACTACTGTTCATGCCATTATAAGTTGTAAATCACTCAGGGAACATGCAGCTCACATTATGCTATCAAATTCCATTGACATAAGTAATAATAAAGTTATTTAATAAACTTTTGAAAACATCTCTAAAAGGTCATCGGAAAGGTCATGACATGCACTCTTTAACCTGCTAGCAGCCTATGGGTTAATATCAAAAGCAAGAAAATATGAAGTTTGTTATTGAAAATGAATTAAACTAACTTAAACTACCCTCTTTAGAGCCAATAATATAACTAAAATAATGGTTTTGTGATAGAGATGCTTTGTAAACCACAGTAGTTTGGACTAAATATGGATTTCAACAGCTTTGTAATGGAGTGTTCTAAAAAGTGACTAATGACAAAATAAGACATTTAAAAAGTCATATGTGAATGGAATGAATTTCCAAAATATTTAAATGATTAACTCAAGAAAAAATAAATAAATACTGTAATAAATATATAAATAAATACTGTAAAATGTGGCTAGCTATAACATTGTTCTTATTCTTTCTTATGTAGGAAAATCAGAAAGTTT
>NW_013668306.1:143832-146248 GCF_000517525.1 Limulus polyphemus
ATAGTTCTAGAAACTAGAGGGCGCCACACCAGTCACGTGACCTCGATGACGCAACAATATATAAATAAATAAATACTGTAAAATGTGGCTAGATATAAAATTGTTCTTATTCTTTCTTATGTAGGAAAATCAGAAAGTTTAAGATTGGTGGTGTGAATGCTTTTTACAAGCTGGTAAAGCATGATTATTGTTGTCATAAGACATTAGTGTTAGGCCTATTATATTTGTAAACACAATGTAGTGTTTAAAAATATAATAGGCCTAGTACTAATGTTTTATGACAACTAATATTTCAGGTTTGTAGTAGCGTAAAAAAATTAATTACTAAATTTTATTCAGCAACTGAAATTAGATTCAATTTTACATGCAATTTGGAAATAAAAAAGGGAAAACAAAATACCTGTATAAAAATTATGTCACATGGCGTACAAAGCTTTATGTTGGATCGATTAATCATTTGTAAATTCTCGTTATGTGATTGAACATATATTTAATAAAGCTAACACCATTATAATTGCAAGTCACCAGTTGAGGGGACATGGAATACCAGACATGTAAAAACAATTTAAAATTATCAGCACAGTTATTACCAGAAAACATAAAGTTTATTATTTGAAGTACCAAAACATGCTTTCTAAAACATGGAGAGTTAGCAACTTAAAACTCACTTATTATTTTATGACTTGTCACCTATTTTAAAAACTTGGACAGCTATGTGTATTCCTAGGAACTTAAGAAAGAATTATTATTTTATTAACATCAAATTTCCAACTGTTGGACATCTATTGATAATAATCTGAAGTAAGAAACCCTGTCATTTTAAATCCTAATATGATTTCAAGGATTGGTCTGCCATTGGTAATGTATTCAATATGGCCACTAATAACATAGTTAACATGGTCAGTGCTATGAATAACACTAAAGGAATGTACAAGTGTTTGTGTGTCAACTAGAATGCAACTATATTTTGCCACTTCTTTGAACAATCTTGAAATCAGACTTATACACAAAAGTCTTCCAGTGTTTCTGAAATACTTGAATTGGACCCATTTATCATATTTTTGATTTTCTGTCACTCTTGTTTGATCTTATCTTGATATTTACTTCAATGAAGAAGTCATATAAAAACGTGTAAAGGGTTATTACTATATTAGATTCTCCTTGAGACTGGTTTATATTTAATTTTACTATAACAGTGTAATAACTGGGGAATTTTATTTACCACAAATAGTACTGAAAATACTTGTGTCAATCTTTCCTTTCACTAACTGTTCTTCAGGATAATTACCATGGATGTATGGGTACTCGGTAATACTCGGCTCTGGCCGATTGTCGAAGTTAGGCATCTAAGCCCTAATCTTTGTAGCAACTAATACGGTACTGAAAGTTAAAGTCAATAACTGGTTTAGTTTAAAAAACATGTTCTGAGCAACAAAGACTGACTGCCCACTGAAAGTTGGGGATTCAGAGAAAAATAGAGCTTAATAACAGGCATGGCATGAGAAGTGGATTAATGGGGAAGGTGGGGGTTTTGAGAACAATAGGGGTTAGGGTTTGAGAAGTTGGGGCTAGGCATTGAAAGTTGAAAGTAAAACTTGAATGTACTGTTGGTGATTATTCGGTTAAATGTGTTAAACGTCAATTTTGTTTTTGTTTCTAATTTTTGTGTATTTTTTTGGGGGGGCAGCAGGGGAGAACTCGGTTGACACCCAGCCCTGGCTGAAGCTTCATGACCAGGTACCCGGACCTGGTATTTGGCCAAATTTTACTACTCATGCATCCCTAGTAATTACAGATAAAAATGTAACAAATAATGCCGTCAGGTTTTCCTGACCACTGTACAGAATTTATGTTTTTGCTATTTCTGTTGAAAAGTGTAATAACACAAAAACTTTGAACTATTAATCTGAAAATAGCACTTTTTATAAATGTATACATTTTTGGTAAATCAGCATAAGTACCTCTGTGTTTTTAATTCTATATTTTTTTCAGTTGAAAACAGTTCTATTTGAATATTAAATATTTTTACAAACTGATTTGTAAAGGATAGGCAACTTTGATCAATACTTTCATTGAATCTCTAGATTATCCAGCCAAAAATATAAAAGAGTAGTGGTCCTAATGTTGTAGCTCTGCTCTTGGCATTCAGATATTGCACGTTTTGGCTTCATTACTGCTTTAAAAGTGTGGTCATTTCATGAAGACTGGAAGAATATGGTTTGATCTTCTAAATGAATCCTTAACTATGGTTCCAAAAGTGCTCTATATGGTTTCAATGTAGACCCTGGGTGGGTCCATTATGTTAATATTGTTCCTTTGAAATGGGTATGGATGATACTTGCTATTTAACAAACAAATTCTGCCATGTTTACTGGAACATATTTTGTTAAGATCTGTTGATACACAAGGGTACACA
>NW_013668306.1:146987-152871 GCF_000517525.1 Limulus polyphemus
ATTGGAAAAGTGAAATATTACAGTTTTCTGCTGTCACATCAGTAATAATATCTTTTATTTAAGCATACTGATTAGACCTTGTCACATAATTAATATATGTTTTGATACTTTTAGCCTACTCTCAACTTTTAGAAAGACTGAAATGGATCTGCTGTGATAAATTTTGTATTGATATTTGATACGTGAAATAGATTGTGTAGATGTACTTTTGAAAATAAAGTAAATAACTTTGGAAAAGCAGTTATAAAATAAAAGAAATATCATAAAGTACAAAATATACAGTAGTTTCTAAGAATAACTGTCTTGTTATAAATTCAGTTAAATTAATACTTGATTTAAAAAACAGCTTTTTGTTACTTGTAAATATAAAGTTTTTAATTGGTTTTTGTTTTTATTTCCAGACCTCCAAGTCTCTTCTTGCTACCAGTGTCCTCCTTGGTGTGATTCCTCTGTTGATGGGTCTGTTGTTTGACCTGGTCATTATCATTCCACTAAGAGTTTCCTTACACCAAACACCTATTCTGTATATTTGGCAGGTAAGTTTACTTTCCCTTTTTAAAATCAGCCCTTCTGAGGGCTTATAATGCTAAAAACACCAGTGTTTGATATCTGTTGTGGGTACAGTACAGATCACCAACTATGTAGCTTTGTATCTAAACACAAGCAAAGCATCTTTTAGAGCTAAAATATCAGTGTTTGATATCTGTGGTGGGTACAGTACAGATCACCAACTAAACACAACAAAGCATCTTTTAGAGCTAAAATATCAGTGTTTGATATCTGTGGTGGGTACAGTGCAGATCACCAACTAAACACAAACAAAGCATCTTTTAGAATCATCTTCACTAGATATTTAATAAATAGTAGTACTTCTTTTTTCTAGTGAACTCTGGACAGGTGAGTGTTCACGTCATTTTCTAAGTGCTCAATTGCAACTCAACATTGAAAATTCAATTAGAACATTTAATTTCATTTCTGTTTCAAAAGTGTTTTAACCAAAAATATTGTATAATTTTATTTTAACACTATATAATGTTTATTTGGTTTGTAACATGCATAAAAATTACAAAAATCTTCAAACTTTTATTTCTGTTGTACCCCTAGGTGTCTTACTCTGAATGTCTGACTTCTAGATTTTATATTTGTTCAACTATGAATTTATTGGTTGAAGTCAACTTATAGCCTCAACCCAGAGAGTGATCAAACTTAGAACGTTTCTCAGCTTGGTAAAGGGATGCAACCTGAAATTATTAACCATCACAAGTGGGGGAAGGGAGAGCTCTAAACTTTCATGCTTTATAATTGAGACTACAGTCTTTCTGTATGGAAATCAATTATTTTTTAATAGTTCCTGATCATGGGCATTGTTTGTTCCAGATGATGTTTTTGGATTGTTCTTTTTTATTTGAAAGAAACATGACTAATTTTCTGTGACAAGATATCAGATAATGATATTTAGGGTTGGCAAGAGTGGTAAGATAGGCCTGTGATGCTCAACTATTTCAGTGATCCAAAAATCCTATTGCTTATTGTATTCCAACAACATACATGAATACAAGATTCTCTTATTTATTGAAAACAAACTGTATATTAAATATAAATGGATTTTGACAAAAATTACAGCATTGAGTATGTTCTGAATAAGAAAATGTACAAACGACATGACAACCACAGCCAAATATAAATTTGCAATGGAACAGAATGCATCAGAACAACATTTTGACATTGTTGATGTTTTGTAGGTTGTGTGATTCTTTTTGGAAGATATGTAATAGTATTTTCTGATTCAAAATATTTATACATTCAGATTGTTAAGATGTGTCCAGATCGTGGATTTAGAAATTCTAATATCAGGACATTCCTTGTACATAATAACATTGGGAAGCAAAGGAGCATGGATTAATTTGGGGAACTAGAACCATCAAGAAAGAGACCTGCAACAATTCATACCCTAGCTGTAATAAGCAAAATACTGTGTTTTGTAAGAGGTGGAAATCCATGAACAAAGTTTTTAGTGGCAAAAGCCATCCATATTCCCCAGGCAACAGTACACATCATAAAAAGGATTTTCGTCTGGAAATGTTGCATAAGTCTTATGTCCATAAAGTCTTCCCTCAACATATCTGTTCAACCAGTGCATATCTCAAGAAGCTGGAGAATGTAGTCGGTATTCAAGTTATTCCATACAAGGACATACTGGTGAAGTTGCCAGGTGTAGCACCTGTGGACTTCTGTATGATTGGACTCTTCAAATGGGCACTCGGAAACTAATGTTTTTGTAGACTAGATGGCTTATAGAAAGCAAAGATGGTGTTGATACCAATACCTGTAAAGATGTGTTCAGATTGGGGATTTAGAAATTCCAAGATGAGGACATCCCTTGTACATAATAACATTGGAAAACAGAAGAGCATGGATCAGTTTGGGAATCCAGGACCATCTAGAAAGAGACCTTCAACAAACCATACCCTAACCTTTAGAAAAAGCATTATCCTATCAGATTTGCATTGTACAGTTAATATTGTACTTGCCAGACTAATTGTCTGCAAATTACCAATTAAAGGTCTTTCATGCTGGTGTTCAAATATAATGTTTTGTTGTTATAGACATATCTATCATATGGCTATACATTGATCAATAAAAGTAATAAGCTATCTATTGCAATATAAACATTCAAAACAATAATTTCAAGAATTGTAAAAACTTTTGTTAACATTATTATATTTCAACTTGGTCCACTTAGGACTACATACCACAAAGAAATGTAGAACAATTATTTTGGTAATGCTTTAAATTGTATGACATAGATATTCCATTGACATGCAATCACATTTGTATGTCACATTAAGTAATCATTATTGACATTCAGTGAACATTTAACAACAATTAAACCCACTTTCAATGAGGTTGAAGTAACATAATGTAATTTAAAATGATAAGGAATTATATTTTTAATTGACATGTACTTAATACTCAACAAAAATTTAATCAATAACAAAATGTAATTTCAACACTAACAGTAAGATGATTATTCTCATTTAAATAGATTTAACTGTTCTTAGTTGTTGCTTATTAATAATAATTAATTCAATTTGACAACAAATCCAATAGCATGTCAAGTAAATATCTATTTATGCCATGCAGTTTAAAGCATTATCATTATTTTTGGCACTTATTTGCACATTATCAAGAAAGACAGCCATCTTTAGAAGTGGTTGTTGCATCTTTGAAATGCTAATGATGAGAGAAATCTTGGTGATATTTTTTCTCAATGTGATCTTGTGAACTGCCCCCAGCCAGTGCTTTTCTGTGGACTGGGTATCTTTACTTTGATCAGTCTGTCATACAGTAGTGCTACTGGCTACCCTTTAAGTTAATTCTGCATTAGGAAGACTGTCTGCTTCTTTCAAAGTAGCATCAATGATACTATTCCTTAATGCAGACTTTACTTCTTCCAGTCTTGGATGATTAACATCTAACTAATCAAAAACCACAATTTGGATCCAGAACACTAGCCATGAGATAAATCATGTTGTTATATAACTGACTGTTTTTACAGTGAAGTTACTTTCCACTTTGCAGAAATGGTATTGAGACTGAGACCTGATATACCAAGACTGTTAATTTGATTTTGAGCCTTGTCTTGAGATCCCATCTCTGATGGAAAGCATGCAGGGAAGATACGTTTGCTTTGGACATGACAGCATTATGGCGGAGTCTATTGCAGTGGAAACTAAGCTGCTGTGCTATTGTTCAGATGCATGATCATCAGATAGAGCATGACCTGATGGATATGGTGATATGAACTTGTAATGACATGGCAAGGCTCCAAAACTGTTAATATATCCTAGTGAGCTTATGTATTGTTGGCAAAATGCCATGCTACAATGCCTAACAAATGTGCAGGCATTGCTCTTTCATAAAACTGGCAGTCTTAACTTTGTTTTTGTTTGATTTATAGCAGGAAGTTGACTGCTTCAGTTGGCACAATACATCAACATGAATATGATAATGAATATACGAAAGATTAAAACTAATTGCATATAAGAAATGGAACTTTCTGACCCACAATAAAGTCTAAGATGAAGGGAAGTATTTTTTGTTTTTCAAAACATTTAGAAATTTTACACCCTAAAAATTCAGAAATATTAAATCAAATTTTATGTTTTTTAAAGTAGAAACTACATTCTGTTTAAAAGGTTGTGCCAGTCTTCATACTATTTGATAAGTATTTTCACTGTGAAAATAAAGTGAATGGGGAATATCATTCATACCCCCTTGGTTGAAAGTTTGTTAAACATACTGTTTATATTCAATGAAGTTAAGTACTGTTAAGTAAAACCCCCTCACCTAATCCTAGAAAGAGAAAGAGTGCTTTAAATATGAAGAAATAATTCTGGACACACTAAACTTACATCTTAGCAAAGGATGAATATTGGTAGTTTGTATATTGAGGCTAATATCTGTTTCAATTTAAAAGTACTTTAATGTTAATCCATATTAAGTTTGGCTATTGTTCCTAGAAGATTTGGTTACTGTATTTCTAGTTCTTTTGGAAGCTATCCCAGTTTGGCTTGCTTTAGTTATTGGATTAGTTATGTTAATTTGCATATTGTGAAAAATAACTTTCTTTAACAGTGATTTTAGCAAAGTTAAAGCTATAGTTTTTAGTTTTTCTCATTAAATTCAAGTTCTTCATGATTTTGTAGGATTGGGCTTTAGGAGTTCTCCACACAAAAATTGTTTGTGCTGTTACACTAATGGGACCTAACTGGTGGCTGAAGAGACTCTTAGAACAAGTAAGTGTTCATAGTGGTTTAGTATGTATGTTTGTTCATTGTGTTTGGTGCTTTAGATAAAATAAAATGTTGGTGAAGTAGTTACGATTTTTCTAACCTTAAGTGTTATTCAAGTAGGTTCAACTGTTTCGCTACGAGCATCTTTTTCTGCATCATGAGGTTTTTGTGAGTTACATTAAAAATTTAATTAAACTATTTTCTTTTTATGGCATACAAATAGATTTGGCATAAAAACATAGCTAATAATCCAAATATTAATAGTATGTAAGGTTTAAGTTCATAACTTTATGAAGATATTAAAAAATAATTCTGAATTTCCTCAAATATGAGAATTGTGATATTTTCTGTCTAGGCATTTCCTCTTCTCAAATTTATTTATTGCCTCACTAATAATGATGAAAGTCTTCCGGATATATCCGGAAATCCGGATATTTCGAAAAAATCCTGAAAACCCTGAGAAACACATTTTTTAAAATTATTTATCGGATTTTGGTGTTCCATGCCATAGATAAGCGTTTATGCAATTGCGCGGTTTGTTTACATTCGGCGACAGGGCGCCGCCAGTTTGTAGTCTCGCAATGCTTGCTGGCGTGTACGAGACCTTGTATGCTTATAATGCAAACTTCGTGTCATGTGAACGAGATTTTATCTCGAAAATGTTCTTTAGAAAACACAGTCATTCTTTTGTGTACCTTTCTATTGAGCGAGACAATTGAAGAGCCTTATCTATTCAAAGGTGTTCACCAAAGCGATAATAGATCAAATGAAATGTGCAAACAAGTAGATAGGTCGGCGGATATCCGTAGCATAGAAGGAAAGGTAAAGAACAAGTTCAAATGGTCATGGCTGGAGGAAAAGGATGTAAATGGTGACTTTTTATCGGACTTTGTGAGGAAAGTAGACAGGCCAGGATATGCAGTATACATGTGGTTAGTAAATTTTACTTTATAGATCTATTAAAGTTTGTAATCATTTCTTGTACTGGAGTTTTATAAAATCACTAATAATTTCTTAATTATCACCCAATGACGTGACTGATCAAGACGGCAAATCAAAGGATCAGTATTTGAGAGAAGTCTCAAGAA
>NW_013668306.1:153871-156152 GCF_000517525.1 Limulus polyphemus
TTTTGATGTAAGAAAAATGGGGTAATTTGTTTCAGTGAATTTTAAGTACTAAAATGCATCAAAATGCAGGATTTTGGGTGCCGGACCCCCCTTACTTGGCTTCAATTATTTTCAGGATTTTTAGGAAAGGGACACTTTCATCTCTGCACTAAGAAATTTGAAATTTAGCATAAATTACTCATTATAATGTTGTTATTGCACACCTGTCACATCCTCTTATTCAGAACTTGCCAATAGCTCTCTCTGATGTTTAATACTATATTATAACTAATAGAAAGCCAAGGTTTTAATATATCAAATGGCATATTATATTATGTTGTTTTCTGTACATTGTCTATTTCACTTCCAGTTGATACTTTATTCCCACTAGAAACACATCAACAAGCTTAGCTGAATTTATAATGGCACTTTTCGCATTGTTAGAAAGTCAGAAAAATTGGGATAGTTATGGAACATTGTCTGTTTTTTGCAGATGATTATTCTGTTTTTTTTAATTAAACTTTATCATCAATATATGTCAATAAAAGTGACAAATTTAGTTTATAGTTAAAATTTTAATTGTATCTAAGTTTTAACTCTCTCAGTACAGGCTCATAAAATTTAACTGACCAAGTGATATTTTCTACTCGTTCAAAGTCTTTATAGATTTAATACTTTTAAAATATCATGTATTTCTTAATGAAATTTGTCAATCTTTCAGTAAACATTCTAAGTCTTTAGCATACAAAAAATATTTTTAGTGAAGCATTTTTAATAAACTAAAAAAAGATATGAGTAATCTCTAAAACCTCCTAAATACATTTCAAATGTTTGTTTTCAGTAAAACTATATTTTATCTGTTATTTTCTCTACCTGATTCTATACAGCATTGGTCAATTTGACCAACTTTGTAACCACCAAAGAAAAAATCTGAATAAATATAAATTACCATTTTTTTTTCTTTCTAGAATGACTTCAAATTGTAACATGAAACTACATTCGTTTATCCTAAGTAGCTTTAAACTCATAACAGTATACATCTATTTATAATTAAAATTTATTGTTTTATTGCCCTTTGCACCGTGTCTAACTACTGTTCATGCCATTATAAGTTGTAAATCACTTGGGGAATGTGGAGGTCATGCTACTCTATTGAATTACATTACCGACGAGCTGCTCGCTCTCATGCCTCATAAAACATTATTATTATATTATTATTTATTTTACCTAATCTAACCTTAACTAACCTAAAGATATCCCTATTTTTACATTTTAATTACTTTTTATAATAATAAATAAAGAATAAACATGTAAAACAAGTACTTACACAAATCTTCTTTTTTTTTGCTGTTGATTGTCAATGACACTTAACCCAACTATTTTTACATTTTAATTACTTGTTACGACAGCGGAAGTCACGCGATGCTGGGAGCATGCACGCTGGAGTTTCTAGAAGGATCGTGACTTACCAAGGAACCCCGCGAATGTCCGAGTGTTGGCCAGGCACCCTCTTTTTTTAGTGTATAAGCCTGGCAAGAAAAACCAGCATAATTGAAGAGATAGATAATTGAGTAAAGCGAACAGTAGGCACTGTAAGTAAAGTGTGTGAATCACTGCGATTTATAGTGTGTGTGTGTGTTATAAAGGTTGTTAAGTTTAAAGTGACTGTGGAAATTCTGTGTACTAAAAAGTTGTATCAAGAAAGAATAAACTAGTTTTAATAAAGAAGGGACTTGTACCGCTGAAGTTCCTCGGAAAGAATTTAAACCAGAAATTTACAAACGAGGAGATATGCAACAAATTGGTGCCAGAAGTGGGACGGGTAAAAAAAAAGGAGACGATGGAAACGAGGAGTAGCAAATCAAACTACAGCTTTGCAGATTTGATGGCAGCAGTACAACAACAGCAAAAGAAACACGAAGAACGAGAAGATAAACAAGAAAAGAGACTACAGCAGTGGCAAGAAAACCTGCAACAGTGGCAGCTCAAACAGCAAAACAAACAAGAGAGATTACATCAGTTGTTGGAAGAAAAAGAAAGGAAACAAGAAGAGAGACTATAGCAGTGGCAAGGAAACCAGCACCAGTGGCAACTGGAACAAGAAAGGAAACAAGAAGTACAGATGGAAAAGATTAGTAAATTTCAAAGTGAATTAAATACATTAAAGAATGATTTATTGTCTTTTACACAAGGAGGATACATTAACCATCAACCTAATCAGCCCCAGACAATGGGAAGCCCCTTCCAGACCCTGCAGCTAAACCCTAATGCAGACATCTTCAGTCCTGTTAAAAGTCACATC
>NW_013668306.1:156645-166258 GCF_000517525.1 Limulus polyphemus
AGAGCTCTTGAATTTGAATCCTATGTTAAATCCAGCACAGAGGTACCGAGGTTGGTACAGTCATCAGGATTCAGGGCTAGACAAGGGCAACTTTCAGAGAGGTTGGAGGGACTTTGTTGGCACTGTAATAAACCTGGGCACAAGAGAGCTCAATGCTAGCAACTTCAACACAAAGAAGATGCCATGGCACGAAAGGCTGCTATCCAGAAAGATTGTTGAAACTGTGGAGAACAAGGACATATGAGGAGCCAGTGTAA
This sequence comes from Limulus polyphemus, assembly GCF_000517525.1. Taxonomy (NCBI): domain Eukaryota; kingdom Metazoa; phylum Arthropoda; class Merostomata; order Xiphosura; family Limulidae; genus Limulus; species Limulus polyphemus. The sequence goes on from NW_013668306.1 coordinate 156,903, forward strand.
GAAGAATACTACCAATAAGTCAGCTTCGGGAAACCAGTAGTGGTTGGTGCTGAGGGATGCCCACCAACCCCTATTGTGAAAGTCCCAACACCTTAGTGTAAAATGGCAAGCACACGTAATGTCTACGTGACAGGAAAGCTGGATGGCCAAAAGTGCAACTTTGTCATAGATTCTGCATCTCAGCAAACCCCTGTGAGTATCAAGGTGCTAGATCACAAAGGAATACCAGAAGCCATACAGAAGCTCTGTGGTGTGACAGGACATTATGCAAGGTTGTGGGTAACTATCGAGCTGATGGGCATGAAAAACAGACAGAAAGTATACTTGACTACATTGAAGACAAATGCATACTAGGGTTGGACTATCTACTACCGAGGAAGTTTGTAATTAATTTTGATAAAATGACATTTGGGAACAACAAAGGCCAAATTCCAGTAAGTATTAAAAGAGAGGTTGAACTAACCAGGTGTCATCAAGCTGAAGTCAAAGTGATTGAAGGAGTTGATGATGGTGAAGTGGAACCAAGTATAGATATTAAAGCAGAGCAGGAGAAAGACCAAGATTTTAAGCCAATAATTGATTTTCTTCAAGCAAGTGTTTTGTGCCCTGCTCTGGAGAAGGTGTCTAGCTTAAGCCCTGTGACAAAGAACTATTGGGCACAATGGGACCAGTTGAAGCTTGAAGACGGTAGTCTTGTCCGGAGATGGGAGACTGCAGATGGGAAAGTGATGACCTGGCAAACAGTTATACCGAGAAAGTTATGTAACATACTTTTATAATAATAAACATGAAAAACAAGACATATGGTACTTACCCAAATCTTCTTTGTTGATTGTTGATGACACTTAACCCTACTTTTTTATACTAATGGTAGTAAGGCACTAAATAATTTTTATCTAATTAAATAATTCACCAAAGAACAGTGAATAATAACATTCAAAAAGTAGACGATTTTCCCTAACTCTCACAGTTTTTCTGGTTTTCTAACTATGTGACAAGAGCTGTTACAAATAAATCTAAGCTAGTCATTATCTTTGCAATGGGAACAAAACTTGTACTAACAGTGAAATCGACAATTCTACATTCAGAAAACAATGTTATGTAATATGTCATTTGATAGATGAAAACCTTGGCTTTCTATTGCTTATAGATAATATAGAATTAAACGTGAGAGAGAACTATTAACAAATTGTGAAAGAGTGGATGTGACAAGTGGGTGTGATGGAATGGGTCTGATTTTCTATTTGATAGCTCTATAACCAAACAAAATTGAAGGGTATAAAAATGATGATTTGTCTGAGCAATGACAATTTTATAGTAAGTAATTTACATTGAATTTCGTACTTATTGGAGGAGTGGTGGATAAAATAGAGAAGAGAAAATGTGTCTCACTTGGAGCAATTCAGGATTTTTTTAAATATTGCATTATGAAATTAAGAACATAAAAAACTTGTATATTATTAAAATATGGATTAGTAGCTAAGATTTTATGTTACACTAATTGGTATAACATAAAAAATAAATTAATATAAAGTTGAATGAATGTTACTAAAATCTTATGATATGCACAGTAAAGGTTGCCTGTCACATTAGGGTTAATTCAAAAAGGAAATATTAAACAAATTCTGAACCTTCACTTTTCTGTCTCACAATATATCTGCCCTCTAGTCTTTCTCTCATTTAGATTTTGTAACTTCAACAATACAGCTTCTGCACTGTCTAACAAATTAGAAATGCAAAGAACACCTATTGACAAAGAAAAATATTTTCTGAGATATCATTATATTTGTAAAATACACCTTTTCATGGATATAATTATAAACAATAGCAAAAGCATATTGTAATGTACAGGAAGCATAAGTTAGTGTGTTTAGTTTTTTATGGATATAGACAGTAGTTCATAAGAAAAGCTTGATATGTTGAGCAATGTTGTTGCTACTTGTAGATTAATTAGAATTTTTTGTGTCCTATAATGCGTATTAGAAAGCTACATGAATCATTTTTTGGACAACCAACATAGTAAGAAATAATTAGGGTTACTGAAGCATGGACTGTGAGTGCATATTGCTTCAATGCCTAAAGTAAGTGCTAAATTTATTATTTTTTATGTATATTTTTTCCTTATTGATACATACCTTTAACAAAAGTAACTAAAATTAGAAATTTCTTAGGTAACAAAACTTAAGTGAAAAAAAGATTAAATCCAAAATTTCACAAAGTCACTCAAGAGCAAAACTCACGATACATGTGGCATATGCTGTTACCTGATCATTTGTTTACCCCAAGCATTTCCACTGTGATTTATTGGTTTTCACATCAGAGAGGGTCCAAAGTACAGCATTAAAAATATAAGATTAAATGAAAGCAGATGCAAGAAGGTCAAAATACTTTATCCAAAAATCTGTTTATTCTTTCGTGTGTGTGTGTGTGTAAAATACACTTTGAAATTTTTAGTAAGTTGCCCAATTTTGTGAAGATAAACTTAGTACATTCAAAGTTATAGTATGTATAGTTTCACAGTTACATGTTGGTTACAAGGTGTTTTTTCAACTTCTTTGATGCTAGACCAAGAAAGTATTCATAAAGTAGTTATGTTTTTTCTGAGCTCAAGTAGGTTTAAGACTATCAGGACAAGATGTTTATTCAGATGGTTTGGTACTTCTGCAGTAAATAAACTTTTATTGATCACTGAAATGGTAAAGTGTTTCTAGTGCCTCTCCCACTTAACTATCTTCAGAAATAAGGATATGTGTAAAATAAACAATACATATTACCAATTATTGAGTAATATTTTTAACAGACCTACTCATTTCAATATTATAGTTTTTCTTACCATTAGATGCGTATGTTGTGGTGAAAGAGAATCAAGTCTGTTTTATTACAAGTCTCTGATTTAAACAAGTATCAGGGAATTTATGCTAGAAATAAATGACCTTATAATACCAAGTTTGTTATTTTTCTGTAATTGGACATTTGGTGTTTCACTTTATAGCTTTTTCAAGATCATTCCACTAAAACACAAACCATAACTACAGTACAAAGCTTTAGTTGGTTTAAATAATATATTTTAATTCAGTCTACGGTGTGTTTTTGACATTTTAAGCTTATTGTTGAAATAATCACCTGCTGCCTGTAGTAAACTGATGGGTGTCTTGTCTCCAGTGTTGTTTATCAGGTCACATGCCCGACATGAAACCACTTTTCTCTGTACAAATCCTCACCAAAGCTACGTAGTCAACCAACAAAAAATTTGAAGAATCTCTTGTCATTGAACAACTATGTCCACGAATAAATAGGAACAAAGGATGGTGTCTATAATTATAATTATTTTTTTCATCTTAACTTTTATTATTTCAATCTTTAACTTAAAACGTTTATTTACTACAACCAGCAGTTTATTATTTCAACAATAAGCTTTACTACTTGATATGTCAAATGTACACTGTAGAATTGTATGGTATAGACTATATTACTACTTGATATGCCAAATGTACACTGTAGAATTGTATGGTATAGACTATATTACTACTTGATATGCCAAATGTACACTGTAGAATTGTATGGTATAGACTATTAATATGTCAAATGTACACTGTAGAATTGTATGGTATAGATTATATTAGAGTTTATTTAGTTACAGTTTGTGTTTTAGTGGAATGCTTCTGAAGAAGATGTAGAGTGAAATGTTGAGTGTCCAATAAAAACAATGAAACATTTGGTGTTGTATGGTCATTTATTACTGTATTAAAATGCCCTGTATACACTAATTAAATGATATTTCAGGGAATCTCATTTTTCATCACTAACTGTAAACAAGGTAAATTCAAAAACAGTTTATGGCTAGGATATTTGTGATGTCATCACATTTAATTCTTTCCATACAGGATCGGTGGATTACATGTAACCCCGAGTAACCATCAGTTTCCATACTATATCTTTTAATGTTGTACCGGTATCTTCATGTAAATATTAAAAGTCTTTTCTACACAAAAAATCAATTTTTTAATAAAGTTTTATCCATGAATATATGGAGTCAGAATGTTGACTGCTGTGAATGTGAAGTGATTTTCATGTTAAGATTAAAAATACTTTTCTTCATCTTAAAATTTTCAAATTTCGTTTGTATAATTTCCTAAACACCAAATGTTTTTTTCAGTAAAACTTCATATTTTATCTGTTATTTTCTCTGCCCTAACTATGTATGGACTTGTTTGATTTGACCAACCCGTACTCACCATAAAAAAATACCAAATAAATCTAAATTTACTTTTTCCTTTCTAGAATGACTGGAAATTGTAAGATGAAACTACATTAGTTTATCCTGTATAGTTTAAGGCTTGTAACAGTTTACATGTGTTTGTGCTTAATTCTATTTTTTATTGCCCTTTGAACCATTTCTAATAAATAATCCTGCCACAGAAGTTGCTCAAGTTACCATATTGAATGACAAACACACGAGATACTTGCAAGCATATATCTTGTGGAGAATTATTATAACTTTTTTCATTATTTAACCTACTCCAACCTTACCTAACATGTTTAATTTTAACATTTTAAGTCACTTTTATAACAATAAATAAATAAAAAAAACAAGAAAGTTAGCACCTACCTTTCACCGCATTTGTTGTCAGTTGCCAATAAAAATTAAGCCTAATTTTTATACTGGTGGTACTAGTACATCAAATAATGCACCTAAAAGTACAGAATATTAACATGCACAAACAAAACTGTCATCTAAGTATTGCAATTTAACTGGATTTTTACTTATTGTATAAGAATTGAAATATTTCATTAAGTTTCTTGATCTGGACACTTCAAGAAAAACTTTGAAACTGAATATGAAATAGACAATACTCTGTACTGAAAACAATTTAATATAGAGTACATTTGATAGATTAAAACTTTATCATTCTATTAGTTATAAAACTTCCAAAGGAATTATTGGCAATTTGTAAAAGAGAGGATGTGATAGGTGGGAGTAGCAAGTTGGTTGGACTTTCTAGCTTATATCTCTGTAAACAAAGATGATTGAATTAGACTTTACATCAGTAGTATCTAAATTACAATGAGCAATTTACATTAAATTCTGTTATTTAAGTAGGTAGTATGTAAATTAGATAAAAGGGAAAATGTAGAAAACAATTCTCATGCTAGATAAAATTGAGGATTTGTTAATATACTTCCTTCTGAAATAAAAAACATAAGACTCATATAATATTAAAACTTAATTTGTTAATTACATTTGGCTGCAAAGTTTATTTGCATACATTAATAACAAAGTACTTCAATTAAATTTTGAATATAACTTTCTAAAAGTCGTTGTGCTCTGGTTAACCAAAAGTGCTGTAGTTTTGTGTTTTTTGTTTATATGTATCTTAACCCTGTTGCTAATGGGGTTTGGAATATACTGACACCGGTATAAGTCATTGTCATGTGACTGAGTAGAATAGACTGGTTGTTGCAGTTTGTGTTCATGAAAATGCACAATTTTCAAAGTAAGAAAACAATTGTGCAAATACAGTCTGCTGAACAGGATAGAAAAATTTCTAGCATTAGTATCTTCTGTTGTTCATATATTTATGTGTCTAAATACTTCTTATGTAATTTCTAGTGTCAGCCTTCAGATCACATTTTCCTTGTAAAATTTATCCATCAAAGAAATTATATCATGATAATACTTAAAACTAACAAAAAAACTGTAACTTGTCTTTTAAGCAAGTTGAATTTTGAAGGTTATCTATCACATGTAATTCAAGTATAAATAATACTTAATTACAACTAGATATATTTATGGGATTTTATATTGGGTGTTCAATGTCAAGCTTATTTATCACACTAGGTTTACCATGATGGCATTCGAAACATCAGCTTGAAACTCATAATCATGGACTTGGCATTGCCAGTTATCATCACCTTGGGCTCAACCCTTGCCCTGCCGTACTTGTTTTCCTGTAGTATATTACCTATGTTTGGTAAGTTCAGAACTGAAATCCCTTATGTTATGAAGAAAAGTATAATTTATCACAGAACATTTAAGTGAGTTTCATAGTGTTTGTCGTTCCTTGTTTCAACAAACTTCTTGATATATATTTTTTACAGAAAATATTTGTCGTAAATTAACATAAAATTTCAATATTGTAAGATAAAACTGATTTGCAATACTTTTTAACTGTTGTTGGATGACCCATCTGTCATATGAAGTTGTAGCATTGTTTTTGTTAAGCTCCAAGAATTCCATATTATTTTCTCACTAGCAGTTTAGCATGAGGTATTTGTATTATGTATGTTCCAAACATGATTAACGAACGCTTCAAATGACATTTTCTGTAGTTTATTAACATTATTTGCAATAACACTCAAATTCTTAGTTCAACAAACTTGACTATTTATATTTTCTGCTGTAGGTGCCGGGTTTGAAATAACACTGTAATTCTTAGTTCAACAAACTTGACTATTTATATTTTCTGCTGTAGGTGCCAGGTTTGAAATAATACTGTAATTCTTAGTTCAACAAACTTGACTATTTATATTTTCTGCTGTAGGTGCCGGGTTTGAAATGACACTGTAATTCTTAGTTCAACAAACTTGACTATTTATATTTTCTGCTGTAGGTGCTGGGTTTGAAATGCAGAACTTGATCTTCAGACGGATCTACCCATCTTTGCTAGCTTCCGTGGTTATTGCAGGAATAATTGTATTCCAAGTGATGCAGTTCTTTTATTTATATGAACATATAAGAAACGACAAGTAAGTACAAAAAATGTATAACTTAAAACAAAATAATTTGTTTTATCTTAATCACTGCTTAAATTGTCCAGTTTTGATTCACAGTTTGTAGAAAAAACTATATACATATATGTGATATTTAATATTCCATATGGTAGAATCACAAACTTTTCTTTTATTCCTAGAAAATTATATCAAGTTAACACAGTAACTCTTCCCTCATTATATCAAGTTAACACAGTAACTCTGCCCCAGTTACTGTGTTAACTTGATATAATGAGGACAGAGTTACTGTGTTAACTTGATATAAGGAGGACAGAGTTACTGTGTTAACTTGATATAATGAGGGCAGAGTTACTGTGTTAACTTGATATAAGGAGGACAGAGTTACTGTGTTAACTTGATATAAGGAGGACAGAGTTACTGTGTTAACTTGATATAAGGAATCTCTAGTCTCCTCAACGTCAGGGGTACTGTTATTACTGAGAAAGTTACACAGAATGTTGCTGAAATTATTAATATTAAGGGTACCATTCTTGTAAAGAAGGCAAAAAGCCTCTAAACTCACCAACATGAAGAGTACTATCCTTATTATAAATGTTTAAATACAAAAGGTAACGATACTGCTGACAAAAGTAATAAAAATAACTTTTCAAAACTTTAACTATCCATGTTTTTTACTGGAAAACCAAAGAATTGATATTTTAAACATCACTAACAGAAAAAAATATAATGATAAAAAAGGTTATACCTGTAAACAGAGGATTATGTACAGGTCTAATATTGAAAGTGAAAATTAACTGTGGGTCTAAAATTTAAAGAACTTCAAACATAACAATACTCTTGTTTTCTCATGTCGGTACAAATTGTACATGAATCCATAACTCATAGCTGCAAAAACAGTCAACGTACAGTTGTGATTGGTCTAGCTGATAAAAGATTAACAAGTTATGAGAAATATTCTTTCTGAAGTGTGTCCAACATCTTTACTTCTGACTGGGTATTAGCAGGTTGGACAGCTGAATAGGCTTCTATCACTTGCTTCTTTACAAATAGAAGATGAACACTGCTTGATGGAAACTAAAATCTAGAAATTTTGTTGAGAGGGAAACGAAACAGGAAGCTCTAATTAGATTAACTGTATCTTCTGGTTTTTAATCAAGGTGAAACAAACCCCAACTGTACAAAAAATTAAATTTTTCTTTTTCAATATTCACAGAGGAAATGTACAAAACATATTTACATATTTGTACATATGGTTTTAGGAAAGAGTCATAACTGGGTCACCCGACCTCTGTCCAGAATTACCACTTACTCTGTGTTCATAATTAACTAATCTTCGGCCCACCAGGTACCTGGGGAAAAAAAAACAATATTTCTTTTACCTTTGCATACTAAACCAATTTTTCTATGATTTATATACTATTAGTCATCTTATTATCAGCTTTAATGATTTGTCTTTCAAATCATTCTGTAGTAATGGATCATAAAACTTGGTTAAACACAACTGGTTAATTAGAAATACAGGAATGTGTGTATTAATAATTCATAATTTAGACTATTTGAGTTTTAGCTAGATTGTTGAGTTAGAAGTTAATGATTTACAACAAATGCTATTAAGCATACTGTAGTACGAGTGTGTCATATCAAGCGTCTGGTGCTATTGGATATAAGACATTGTATTCTGTATTAGTTGTAACACGGGCATTATGGCTATTATTACTAGTGACATGAGCGTATTATAGTTTTATAAACAAATGTATGTTTCTTTGCCATTCACACACTACAACAAATAATATCAGGTCAATAGAATAATAATCTTAAACACTATGCTAAATTACTAAACCTGCCCAATATTATGTCCACTATCTTTGCTTATATTCCGATGAAAAAATAATACTTAAAGACTGAAAGGAAATCGTCTATAAAGAGGAGAGAGTTACTGTGTTAACTTGATATAATGAGGACAGAGTTACTGTGTTAACTTGATAATAATGAGGACAGAGTTACTGTGTTAACTTGATATAATGAGAACAGAGTTACTGTGTTAACTTGATATAATGAGGACAGAGTTACTGTGTTAACTTGATATAATGAGGACAGAGTTACTGTGTTAACTTGATATAATGAGAACAGAGTTACTGTGTTAACTTGATATAATGAGGACAGGTTCTGTGTAACTTTCCCAGTTAGAACAATGCCTCTGATAGAGATATCTGTACTTTGTAACTTTCTCAGTAATAACAGTACCCCTGACGTTGAGGAGACTAGAGACGTTCTGTATAACTTTCCCAGTTAGAACAATGCCTCTGATAGAGATATCTGTACTTTGTAACTTTCTCAGTAATAACAGTACCCCTGACATTGAGGAGACTAGAGACGTTCTGTATAACTTTCACAGTTAGAACAATGCCTCTGATAGAGATATCTGTACTTTGTAACTTTCTCAGTAATAACAGTACTCCTGACGTTGAGGAGACTAGAGACGTTCTGTATAACTTTCCCACTTAGAACAATGCCTCTGATAGAGATATCTGTACTTTGTAACTTTCTCAGTAATAACAGTACTCCTGACGTTGAGGAGACTAGAGACGTTCTGTATAACTTTCCCACTTAGAACAATGCCTCTG
>NW_013668306.1:166987-172545 GCF_000517525.1 Limulus polyphemus
GAGGAAGTTCTTATGTAAGTGATGTTCCACAAGATGCGAGAAGTAAAACTAGAATAAATAGAGGAAGTTCTTATGTAAGTGATGTTCCACAAGATGCGAGAAGTAAAACTAGAATAAATAGAGGAAGTTCTTATGTAAGTGATGTTCCACAAGATGCAAGAAGTAAAACTAGAATAAATTATAATAAAAAATAAGTTTGCACGTCTAAATGTAAACCGTTTCTAGTTATTTTGTGTGACGTTTTGAGCAGCCACCCTTCGTAGGGCAGTAAAGACCGTGTTATAATTGAATTAGGTCTGCTGTTTGACCAAGGTAGTCTGCTTCAAATGTTGCACAAAATAAACTAGAACAAAAAATTTCTTTTAGACTTGTCAAATTATACTTTATTGCAATTTATGGAGGAGGAAGGATGACAGAAATTATAATGAATGAGTTTGTCACTTGTGTAATGAAAGTTTTGAACAAAATCATATTTTCATCTTCCTAAATAATGAAATCTGCCATTACTGCGATCAGAACAGCACATTTGTAAAACGTAAAGTATTATAATTTAATTTCTTTTTATTATTAATGTGGTGAACTATGATGTACAAAACAAACTGCAGGTTGAACTAAAGAGTTACAGAGGTAAATACTAGCTCTTCCTACTTAATTACTTTGAATTTGCTTCGCTATTGTCAGTTCATAAAAAAATATAGTTGTGCCATTGAAAATAAAAATTTCTTATTCGTATAACTCGCGTTGTTAAGTGATGATTAAACACTTTGCTAGAAGGTTCTAGATGTTCAGCAACTTGTTGGGCAAGATTATCGTTCATTGTCTTATTTGTCAGATCTTTGTCGAATATTGCATTATTTGAGACTTGAATCATTAACTTGTATCAACTTTCTGGGTAGGTTGAATCTGTTTTTGTTTTTTTTCACAGCTTGTGACTTGATTATTTTCTTCATTACTTGTCCACAATGTGGTACATTTGTTACGAAAATTACATTATAAAATTGTACTGTCAGAATAACTTAAATACTCATATACTGTCAAAATTTTAAAAAGATTCTTAATGCATACCTAAGTCTTTTTGGAATATTAAACAATTACTTAAAAATAGCAAACAGGTAGTGCTTTTATCACAGGTTAAGTCACCACAAAATGTGGCTTTGGAAAAGTTAATATAAGTTATAGAAATATGCGTGAACGTATTTTGAATTTTTTTTTTCACCAACAAATAAGTGTTCCTAGATGATGAAGGTGATTGGATTACATTTTAGTTACTTGAAATAAATACGAGGAAAAAACTTATTTCTGAGTTGTGTATTTTTGTATTTTCCTTCAATGTTACAAAGTAACTATCTCTGAAAAACAAATGCTAAGCTTACATGAAACTAACATTTACTATGGAAATATTTTACAGTACACAGTTGGTAACCCCCTCACTATGGAAATATTTTACAGTACACAGTTGGTAACCCCTCCCCAGAAAATGCCCCAGTTTATTCACTTGGTTCCTGAACATTAAGTCAAACAGCTCATGTAAGGAAGGGAAAGAATGTCATTAAAGACTTGAGAAGAAATTAAGAAGTACGAACAAACTACCAAATTAAAGTCTTTCATTATAAATGTTAATGACCATCAAGAAAACATGAACAAACAAATTAGTAATAGCAAAGGACCTGGTTTCACAGTAACAACTAAGCTTTACAAAGAAGTGTTGTCTTATCTTGAACAACATTTTTATTCTATTCGATGGAACTAAATCTTTCCTTATTATGAACAAAAACTATTATTACAGCACAATATCATCAACTCAGCCTCTACTCTAACCAACACTGAAACTGGTAATAAAGATTTAAACATTAATTTAGTTTCTGAAAATTGTACAAATACAGATGCAACAAGAATGAAACTTCCAAATGACTCACTAAACACCATTTTGATACCAATAAGCGACAACCTCTCCCACGCTAATAAAGATATTAAAGTTGTAAAATTCTCTGCGTTAACTTGGTTTAACCAGCATTTTGTTTATTTTACACTTTCTATACTAACAATAAGAAAATGATGATGTATTTCTAATGGTGTCCAGTAAATTCAAATTTATGAACTTAATTTATGGATATTTTTATATTGCTAACCTTCCTTCAAGAAACAAACTGTAAACTATGCTAATTTTAGTTACTTAATGTTTTCAGCTTATAAACTTTGTTCTTAAAATAAAGACTGTATTTGTGAATGTAAATCTTAGTTGTAAGTGAAAACGTTTCTTAAGCAAATATTCATAATAAAGGGTAGACCATTACAAAAGATATGAATATTTTGACTTTTGCTGGTACAAATAACATAAACCAGTACGGGGATCTCAAAATGAAGGATCCTGGACTCTCAACTTTTATTTTTCAAGATTCTCAATGAGATTTTCAAGGGTCCTAAATTTGATAAACTCATAAAAAAGGAAAAAGCACTTTAACGTCAATGAAAGACTTTATTTACAATGTACAATACATGTTTACCTTCTGCAAGTGGAAAGAACATGTTAATATTAAATGAAAAACTTTATTTACAATTTACACTGCATGTTGTTTCCTTTTATGAGTGCAAAGTAATTTTCATGATATGATTAAAATACTTTTCTTCATCAGAAAATCTTTAAATATAATTTACGTAACCCCTAAAACCTAAATAAATATCAAATGTTTTTTCAGGAAACGTTTGTATTTCATCAGTTACTTTCTTTGCCTTAATTATTATGAGGTCGGTCAAATCGACCGACCTCGTAACCACCATAAAAAATTGGGAAATAATTTTAAATTTCCCCAACATTCTGGAATGACTGCAAATTGTAACAGAAAATCACAATTGTTTATCTTAAGGAACTTAAAGCTTGTAACAGTATACATCTATTTATACTTACATTTTATTGCCCTTTGAATGGTGTTTAACCAATAAGTACCATTCGTGCCATATAATTTATAAATTGCAAATAACGTGGCAAACGTACCTCTCACATTACTGTAGCACGAACTATTCGCGAGCATAACTCATAAAAAATTATTATTCATTTTAACTTAACATGTTTTCAATTTTTACCTTTTAATTACTTTTATAATAATAGAGATTACACATAAAAACAAGAAATAAAGTACTTACCTGTTGTTTTTTTACTCTGAACTGTCGATGAAACTTAACCCTACGTTTTATACTGATTGTACTACTGCATTAAATATTTTTTATTTAATTAAATAATGCACTAAAGAATACAGAATAATAATATGCAAAAAACCTGAAAAAGGAAACAGTTTTCTATAACTATCACAATTATTCTGGCTTTCTAACTGTGCGATAAAAGCTATTAATCATGTAACGCTTTGTCATTGATGGAACCTATTAGAAGTTGATTGTGGACAGCTGTGTACAAACTGTACGCTGTTTAGTTTATAATGATACAAAGTTCGAAGCAAAGTACTTATGCTTGCCTTGCGTATGGGGCGTAGTTGGCACTCGGGAGGTCAAATCTCGTACATCCCGACAAATTTTCGTGCTTACGGATCAGGAGTTCGGGTTAACTCGAACTCTGCAGTAAAAACCTTGTACCATATTTTTCAGAATATAAGACGTACCCTTATTTTCAAGACAAAGTTTTGGGGGGAAAAAAGCTACAGTCACATTTGAAAGATTTTTATTGAACAAAAATTCAATTTGATACTTTAAAAATTAGTATATATTGTTCTAAACACAAAAGAGCTCAAAATATCAAAATAAGAAAATACCATAAATAAAAAAAATGTTTACTGTTATTTAGTTTGGTTCAAAACGTACAAAATCTTCATTGCTTTCACTGTATTTTTTATTATTATTTAAGGAGCATTATAAATAGTTATGTTTTTAAAAGAAGAAACTACTATTGTTATAAATAACATTCAATTGAACTAAACTTTGCAAGCCTATTTAAATATATTTATACAATACTTGTATATATCGTACATATACATATATATTGTTACGACAGCAGAAGTCACGTGACGCTGGTAACACCTAATTAGTATCGCGAAGGTTTGTGAATGCTCGAGTGTTTGCTAGATATGCTGTATTCTAATATATAAGCCCGACAATTCATCGGAACGCATATAGCAGACAGAGAGATCGAAGATATATATGGACAATTGAGTTAAGCGAACAGCAGGCACCGTAAATAAAGTGTGTGAATCACTGTGATTTATAGCGTGTGTTATAAAGGTTGTTAAGTGTAAAGTGACTGTGGAAATTATGTGTATTACAAAAAGTTTATATCGAGAAAGAATAAACTAGTTTTAATCAAAAAGGGACTTGTATCGTTGAAGTTCCTCGGAAAGAAATTATACCAGAAATTAACAAACAAGCAGATACGTAACAAATTGGTGTTAGAAGTGGGATTGAAAAGAAGAAGAAGAAGATGAAACGAGAAGTGGCAAATCAAACTACGACTTATCAGATTTGATGGCAGCAATACAAGAATAGCAAAAGAAACAAGAAGAACGAGGAAATAAACAAGAAAAGATATTAATTCAGTGGCAACTGGAACAAGAAAAGAAACAGGAAGAAAGTCTCCAACAACTACAGGAAAGTCACCAACAGTGGCAAGAAGAACAAGGAGAGAGTACAACATCAGTATGAACTACAAAAGATTAGTAAATTTCAAAGCGAATTAGATACATTAAAGGACGATTTACTGTCTTTTACACAGAGAGAATATATTTGACATGGACCTAATCAGCCCCAGACAATGGCAAGCCCCTTACAGAGCCTGCAGCTAAACCCTAATGCAGACATCTTCAGTCCTGTCAGAAGTCACATTCCAGATATGAGTGTCAGCAATAGGGGTGATCTAGTAAGAAGAAAGCCACAGGAATTCGATGGGAAGGCACCGTGGGAAGCATATAGAGCACAATTTGAGCTCCTGGCAGAGATGAATGGATGGACAAAGGACCAGAAAGCAGTATATCTGGCAACGAGTTCGAAGGGATAACCACTGGAAATAACTGGACAGTTGTCATCAGACGATAGGCACAACTATAGGGCACTGGTAGCGGCTCTAGAACTCAGGTATGGAACCCAAAATCAGTCAGAAGTCTACAGGGCTAGGTTTAGGACGAGAGCCCGTGCTAAAAGGGAGAGCCTGCAAGAGCTGGCACAGGAGTTGAAAAGTATGGCACACAATGCCTACCCAACTGTGCTACTCGATCTCCTCAAGTTGTTGCTGAGGGATCAGTTTGTAGATGCCTTGAACAGTCCACAACTGAAGATACAAGTGAAGCAAACACACCCCTCTACCATGCAGGATGCAATGGCCAGAGCTCTTGAATTTGAATCCTACATTAAGTCCAGCACAGAGGTACCAAGGTTGGTACAGTCATAAGGATTCAAGGTCAGCTTTCAGAGAAGTTTGAGGGACTTTGCTGGCACTGTAATAAACCTGGGCACAAGAGAGCTCAATGCTGGAAACTTCTACACAGGGGAGATGCTACAGCAGGAAAGGCTGGTACCCAAAATGGCTGTTGGAACTGTGGAAAGCACGGACATTTGAGGAG
>NW_013668306.1:173435-175515 GCF_000517525.1 Limulus polyphemus
ATTTTTCTTATGCACGTGTTGTCTCTTTTTCTTCGCAATGTTTTGGAGCGTCAGCGAGATCATGTGACTAGTATCACTCCACGTCCTTCTCGAACCTTTGTGAATTGTCGGGAGACTACTAGATTGGGGGTAGTCTTGTATATATAAGATGGTCACAACGTGACGGAACAATGTGTAATTGAATGAGTAAGAATATTGTTGAGCACGTGAGACGTTCGTGGTGAATTATAGCGTTTGTTATAGCGCGACTGTTGAAATTAAGTGTATCGGAAAGCTGTATTCAGAAAGAATAAACCAGTTTTATTTAAGAAAGGACTTGTGTCGCTAAAGTTTCGTCGGAACAAATTTACGGAAAATGAGCTAACGAACAGAGACGTAACAATATATAAGCTGTTCCATGCAGGAGATAATACGTACATCGTGGAATACATTTTCTTATTAAACTAAAACTAACCACTTCGATTAAGATACACTTTCGAAATATTAGAAAATTTTTCATAACTCGAATCGAAAACTAATCTATGGCGTTTTTCTTCACCATACAATAACCTAAATTAATTATGTGAATAATGCTATAGCATTTCGTCGAATTCCTTATTCTATATCATACAGCGGACCAACTGTTTTATATTTATATTGTTACGACAGCGGGTGTCACGTGACCCTAGTAACACGTCATATTCTCGATGGTTCGTGAATGCTCGAGCGTTTACTAGATTTCGGTATTCTTGTACATATAAGACGGTCAAGACGTAACGGCAACAATGTGTAATTGAGCTGCAGACAGAGAGACGTATTGTTGGGTCGAGCGCGTGTGACGTTCGCTGTGAATTACACCGTTTGTTTAACTTAGAGTGTGACCGTTGAAATTAAGTGAATTTCAAAGTTGTATTGAGAAAGAATAAACTAGTTTTATTTAAGAAAGTACTCGTGTCGCTAAAGTTTCATCGGAAAGAAATTATACGGGAAGTTAACTAACGACCAGAGACGTAACAATATATATATATACATACACACACACACACAGTAATACCCCGTTTATCGCTCAGGAGGTGTTACTGAGAAAAAGCTCTATACAGGATCATTTTAACCTTACATATACGGAGATATTTAACTGAAGGCATTTTATCTTACCCGTGAATGATATATAAATGCTTTATTTAGGTACTGGTAAATTACTCACTATAATATTGTTATCGCTGGAAAAGAGCAAATTTTTATTAGCATTCAATCTCGTTCGGTTACAGAGCCATCAAATAGAAAATCAGACCATTCTTGTCACATCCTCTCTTTCGTGATTTGTTAATACATTCTTCGTTTACGACTATATTAGTTATAACCAATAGACAAGCATCGTTTTCGTTACGTATTATATTACGTTACTTTCTGTACAGAGATTTGAAGATCGCTTCCTAAGAAAATATTTTCCCACGTGAATGATATTGTGTAGATGGATGACGTATAACGGTCCATATTTCGTCGCTAGAAACGCCAGAAAGATTGTGATAGCTACGGGACGTTGTCTGCTTTTTACGTGTTATTATTCTGTTCTTTGCTGCATTATTTTATTGACAAAAAAATATTTAGTGAACTACAACCATAAGTATGAAAAAAGTAGTGTTCAGAGAGTTATGAATTTTCATAATTTCTTTTTCTCTCTCACGAAAAAAAAAATCTCTCAAGGAGATAAAAGCTCTATAACGAATTATCTTAAAATGGAGTCTTACTGTACGTGTACATGTTAAAGATTTTTCTTTTTCACAAAAGATGAAATTGAAAAGAGAAACTGTTATTACATAGGGAAGTAAAACGGACTAAAATCCCATAGATATTACTTACACTTTACCATTATAATAGGCCTAACGGTATTTCTTAGGTTTGCTGACCCTACTTCAATATACTTTATTAAACAACCATTGTTAAATTAATACTGATAATAGTTTCATTTTGAGTTTATAGGCATTACTTTATTACGAGTTACAGCTTTAATAGTAAGGCAAAACATATTGTTGCGTCAGCGAGTCACATGACTACTATGACGCAACGTTTCTAGAACTATCATGTACTTTGGCGAATGTTC
>NW_013668306.1:176368-180407 GCF_000517525.1 Limulus polyphemus
ATCTCCAAGTGATCCACGTTTAATAACGGTTTGTAAATGTTCAATGCAAATGATTCGAAAACGAAAGTTTAGTAAATACACTCTTACAGGTGGGCATACAATAATACCTATCCTGAAAATAAGAACAATTCCAGTAAGAAATGCTAGAAGTATAAACCAAAACCACAAAAATATGTAAATTTTTTCATTAATAACATTTAATGGTAATAAGCACAAAGCATCATCTGATTCCAGATTTCCTGACGGGCCAAACTTGAAAATCCTGCATTTCGCTATTCGTGGAAACACTCGAATCATTGGGTCTAATCTCTCGCTTTGTTCCATTTCTGAAAACTTTATAACATCCAAACCGTAAGTTAAAAACTCTCCGTCGAAAAACCGATTCATTAAGAACATCTGGCCAATAACATTAACAAATGCTAAGACTTCACAGAAAAAATACCTTACGGCATACCAGTCGTGCTGACCTGAGCTAGATGTTAAATAATCAACCAAGAGTTTCTTCTTCTGTTTTTTCTCTGTTTCTGCACACAAGCCAATATCCAAATCCATCACCAAAGCTTGGATTCTTCCACCTTCCCACAACTTCCAAAGCCACTTAGGGAAGTAAAACAAAGCTGCTTGAAAAAACAGCATAAAACACACCCACTGGTAATATTTGTGGTATTTAAATTTTGGGGTATGACTGTCGTCTGGGAAGTAACCTATGTCCACGCCAGGGTAAGGAATTTCCTTACCCACCTTTTTGTCATAGGCACTAGGCATAGTGAAAGTTGTGTGGATCCAGCAGTAGGTGTTGATTACACTCTGAGGCACTCCTCGGCTTCTAATACAGTCAATTGGCTCCCCAACGAATTGTTTCATTGAAACAACGACAGTGAATGATAACAGCAGTATTACGGTAATGGTACAATGAAGTCGAAAGACATTGCTGTCGATCTGTATTCTGCTTGTCTTCAGCAAACTTTTCACGCTACGAATTATATCTAACATTCTGCGTTTTGCCAAATAAGAAGATTTACTTCCACTCAAGCACTTAATTGTAAGTAATGTTCTTCCCGCTGAAATGAAAACTGTTTATCATAATCCGCAGTGTACTATGGGATATTGTTAGCTCGCATATATTAACATTGGCGCATGAAAAGTTAACAATTGTATTTGCTAGTAGCCGAGACACGCAAAAGATTTGCGGTAGTTTTCATGTCCTTGCTTGAATTGTCTTTATTCTATCATTTTCACGCAAGGCATTTAAGTTATTCTTTCTTAAAGGCATTACGTGTTAGATCTATAAATCCTGGTATATTTGGAAAAAAAAACGCGGTCAGAGAAACAAATTCACGTAGACGCAACTATATTTAACTCTCTTACTATGGGCGTCTTTTGCTACTTCCTTATAACGGTATACACATAAATATAGCACGAAAACGTAACTAATAATCCATATTTTATTTGTATATAACATTTAAGTTCTTAAATTTATAAGGCAATGTTTAAAAAAATTCCTGAATTTACCCTAGTATGAGAATTGTGAGATTTTCTTTCTAGGCACCCTGTTTTCTCTAATATATTTACCACCCCTCGAAGACGTACAAAATTCAACGTAAACTACTTAATTATTATAAGTTTGTCAAGCCAATAA
The DNA here is from genome assembly GCF_000517525.1 of Limulus polyphemus. Classification (NCBI taxonomy): domain Eukaryota; kingdom Metazoa; phylum Arthropoda; class Merostomata; order Xiphosura; family Limulidae; genus Limulus; species Limulus polyphemus. Next base: position 178,008 of record NW_013668306.1, read on the forward strand.
GCAATCTGAACTTACTAACGATGTGAGATTTGTAGCGTGTAATCGAGAAATTCCCGAGAAAAATTCCGGACAGACAGAAGCAAGCGTATTATATACATAGATATTACAACGTAGTAAATCTACTTTATAAAACGTAGCGACATTGTTAAAGTACATTATAAAAATTAGAATATCTTCAATAATTCATTAGAGGAAATGTGAAGTTTGATTTATATTCCAGTTTATTGACGGCCTAAGTAGAACACACTTATCGATTTGTTGGATTAGTTATGTAAATAGCAGACTTGGCTTAGTATAAGTAAATAAAACAGTAGTATGATCCTGCCTTAGAAACTGTAACGAAACCTAACTATTATATATAACTTCTCACTATCAAAAAACGAACTGTTGAGGAGAATATTGTTAGAGTAAAATATAAAATTTTGACAACATGGTATACTGTGTTAGTTTTTGTTACAAGAATATACATACATAACTTTGCTTCACTACCGTGAGGCCTAAACTAACTCCTAAATTTTACTGACTTTGAGTTCTTTTTAAGCGTGCAAACTCTACTCTGTAATGTGAATACGCACAAAAGCTATGTGCACTGCCATAAAGCGTAACGTGGAATTGAAAATAGGTTGATATTTGAAGACTTATAACTGCCACATCATTTAAATTTACTTTCCAAAAGCTTCACAACTTATAGTAACGACTACGCGGTTACTATTAGAGTAAAAATAATATTCAGAATTGCTCTACACTTTCTTAAGTAACTAATAGATTATTAATACAGAAATTTTGAATATATAGTAAACCTACTTATGTATATGTCAGGTCGGAAAAGCGTATAAAATGATTCAGACACTTACAAGATGTCCCCCGGTGGGACAGCAGTAAATATAAGTAAGAGTCAGGGGTTCGATTCCCCTTTGGACACAGCAGATAGCCCGATATGGTTTTGCCATTAAATACACTTAGGAGCGAAGTACTACAAATTATTAGCGATCTCATTATGCTTTATTCGACGTTCTGTCTTAGGATATTTGCCCCACCTGTTCAGTGGTGTGTTAGGACAGCGGAAGTCATGTGACGCTGGTAACACATAATGAGTATCTCGAACGTTCCTGAAGGCTCGAGTGTTTGCTAGACACGCGTTCTTATAATATATAAGCCGGCAAATAATGTGACAAGGGAGATAATTGCAGACAGACAGAGACGGACAATTAGTCAAGCGCGGTAGTGACCGATAGTAAAGTCCGTGAATCGTTGTGAATTCTAGCGTGTCTTTAAGTTAAAATAACTGTGGAAATTCTGTGTATTGCAAAGTTGTATTGAGAAAGAATAAACTAGTTTTATTTAAGAAAGAACTTGTATCGCTGAAGTTTTTCGGAAGGAAGTTACGGAAAATCAACTAACGACTGAAGGCGTAACAGGTGTGAGCATTTTTTACCTGAATTCAAATTTAACTGAAACTTAATAAATTTGTTATAATGAATGCCATCAAAAATAAATAAATTTATAAAAGGTCCATCATTCTTGATTTAATTACCTTATGTAGGTTTATAATAGTGTTTATCTTTTTTTTCTCTTTTTTCACTGAGTTAAAGGTTAGGATGTTGTCAGGTTTTATGATCGAAATGATAAAATCTGACAACAGTTAACCTTAAACAAGTTTTGTTGTTAAGACTGATCCAAATATAATGTTGTGTACCTGATTTCGCTTTAAATAAGGTACTCTCTTTTCTTCTTTTTTCACTTCTGAACATTATGGATGACTGAAGAGAACTTGTTTTACGTCATAAAAAAAAGGTTAAAATTTCATGAAAAACTAGAATTTTCAATCACGAAAGGTTTATTGTTAAGTTTATGTGATTTGCTTCAAACATGGATCCACTGGAGAACAACAAGTTTTTTGAGTATATCGGTTTATTTGCATTCAAATATGTAATTATGGAAAAAAACGAGGCAAAACCAATTACAGAGCTTAATAAAAGTGTGAAAGTATTTGAAATATCGGAATGTGCGCCAGCAATCTCTAGGTAAGGATGACACGAACAGAACACCCGTATTAAAGCAATACAAAAATAATCTAGATTTTCTTCTCTACAGGTCATCAGAAGCTAGATTTGAAGAGCTGCCTGGCATAGTCGCTCTATCTCCGGTGTATTAAACTGTTACGACAACGGAGGTCACGTGACGCTAGTAACACGTCATGCACTCCTAGAACGTTCATGAAACCTCTAGGGTTTACTAGATTGCGGTATTCTTTTATATATAAGACGGTCAAGACATGACGGCAACAATGTCATGTAATGCTGTGTAATTGAACTGCGGACAGAGAGAGACGTATTTTTGAGCACGTGAGACATTCGTTGTGAATTGTTGCGTTAGCGAGGTCACGTGACTAGTATCACG
>NW_013668307.1:0-10526 GCF_000517525.1 Limulus polyphemus
TTATTAGTTTGTTATAGTGCAACTGCTGAAGTTGAGTGTATCGGTAAAGTTATATTCAGAAAGAATAAACCAGTTTTATTCAAGAAAGGACTTGTGTCACTAAAGTTTCGTCGGAACTAAGTTACGGAAAATTAATTAACAAACGGAGACGTAACAATATTGTAAATATTTTATCTTGAAGAGGGGTTTGTGTCATGATATAAGAGACTATTTGGTTTAAATATTAGTGATTAATTTATATTTGTGAGTGAATATTTTTATTATTTTTAAGTTTTGTTATAATAAGAGTTAAAAGCAGACGACTGTATAAGCTTTTGTTAATAACTAATTATGTCGAGAATATAGAAAGTGGCCACACGACTATGTAATAAAGATATAAATCACATGGGACGAGCGGGAAGCAGTAGACAGACAACAATAGACAGTTAATAGCAAAAAGAGAATATAGTTGTGTGAAGTTAAGTACCGCAAAGGTGATAGACCTAACGTTTAATATGAGTAAAACTAACAGTATAAAAAAAGATAAGAATGATAATTTTATTCCATCAAAGCATGGTTCTAAAGTAATTGAATAGGCCTAAGTGGACTTTTGACAACAAGAGAACTATATATAAATAGTGTTTATGATATGCATATAATCTCTATATTGTGAAGACTTTGTTGTACATACATTTAACTTGTACCGAATATATATATATATTATTTGAAAACAAGTCAAGTGTGTGCTGTTTATTCATCGTTGAATTTATTGCTAACAAGTCACATACACCTATTGTAGAAGAATCCTAAGCCCAACAACAACACAGTATGTATTTATACTATTAAGAAATATAAGTAAAACTAAAAGCCATTCATTTCGACAACTGGCTAAAAGACGAACTTATATATATATATATACATATTATTTTTAAAATCTGACACAGTGAATAGCCCAACTCAAGAGAAAATGAATGGAAAGCAAGCCTAGGAGTCAATTTATAGCTCTAGGAGTTTGATATGAGCCAGTGGTCCCACTACAGATGAAAAAGTTCAACAGTCTGAGTGGCATAACATCCTATAACCAGTAAGTGAGATAATTGAAAAGAGAAATGAATCCAAAAGAGGTGGATGAAACAAAATCCCTAATTACCATATTGTAATAACTGAATGAGTAGAGCTGAAAGAACAAAGTTTCCAAAGAAATAGGAATTAGAGAAGTCATCCTAAGATATATTTTATAGGGTACAAGAATCTATTTTTAAGGAGGAAGAATGGTTTTGGCTTAAATAAAAAGGATTTCTGCAGGAGCCAATATCTTCGAAAGAGAAGGAATATCAAAGTATAGATAGAAAAATGAGGATAAAACTTAATTAACCTAATCCTCCAAACAAACAAAATGCTTTTGAGTAGTCTCAATGTGACCAAGAAAAATCATAATGAAAACTCTGAAAGCAATGCAGAACCAATTCACAGAAAGGTATTTTAATACCCAAGAATAATCTGCAAGGAAAAGCCAAAGTAAATTTAGTTATCCATGTAAAAATAAAAACTATTTCAAAGAAATAAATCCATAAGGTAAAAATCTGAAAATCCTTTGTAAAGATAAAAAGAAATGTACTTAAAATCATTCCAGATTAAAAAAAAATTTCAATTACATATCTGAAACTTCTACCTTTGACACTCAGTAATCAACACAGATGATTAGATGGAAACCTTCACACTGAAACAAACATTGACAAGATGAGAATTAAGAGAAGGCAGATTTATAATGGAATACCATGCCTAGTGGTGAGTAAAGAACTAAACAAACAGCTCAAATTCCTATTTTATTTATTTGCTTTCCTCTTCTAAGCAGTACTGATGAGCCACAAACTCTACAAAATAGTCTACTGCAGTGAGAGTAGTGAATCAAAGAATAGATTATACCTCTACATTATCTTTTCTTTACTAAAGTTCACATTTTAGTGAGGAAAAGTAGTTCATAAATAAACATCTAAGGTTGTTAATATAATGAATACTCAGGCTTTGGGCAAAATGCAGCACCTATATTCATGTTAATATTAGCTGTTTTTGCAGCTGTATACAAAATGAATTTTCTCTATTCGTCCAATTCCTGGTAGTTTTACAGGTGCAAAAAAAACCCTAGTATATCTGATTAACTACATGAATTACCAGTTTTTATATTTATGGAAAGATCTACTACATCTTTGTATCTTAACTGTTAGCAGATGTTACAGCTATGGACAACTCCCGTTATCTCCTGTTACTTATTAGCAGGTATTACAAATAATGTACCTATAAATTCCCTTGTTCATGTATCAACTTGCATCAACATGAAATAAATGAAGAGCAATTAATTATACTCAAGTGTCTTAAGACTGATGCTCTACCTAGCAAGTGATTAGGCCTTCAAGACTTCACTATTAACCAGATTCATTCAAAATATTAATCCATAATTAATAACATAGTTGATTTCATTTTATCTCCCAAATATGCATTAACAATAATTAAAATAATGGTTAGTTTTCAGATCAAAAGAAACTTGCAATCAAATGAGGCAAGAAAAATACTATTACCTTCAACTTCTTTACATTTGTAACAAGTTAAAAAAATGTTGATTACAAATGTATAAACTAGTCCATTTGGCTTACTTCTTAAAATGACAATTCTACATCATATCCAAATTTTAAAATCTTCAAATAATTTCATTCAATAAAAAAGCTGTAAATTAACAATTTTCCAATGACATTTATTATTACTTATTTTTATTTTGAAGAGAGCAATCTGATGAACAACAAGCCAGTGTAAATATGCTACTGAAGGCAAGGTTAAAAACTTGAAAAGGAGAAACCAGAAAAAGTAAAAAGGGTGCAACTCAGTTTAAGAATAAGGCCAGAAGTTCAGAAAGATATGAAATGATTTTTCAGGTTATACTGTCACATTAGGTTATCACTTTTGTTTGATTTTCACACATACTAAATCTATTTTTGAGTAACAGTTGAATCTAAATCAATTGAATGTTCAAGATAGTCACATAATCTAACAAAAAAGGGGTGTTGTGCAGCATCAAACCAACAATGGTAAAAGACTATGGCTGACCTACTGCTGTGTCTGGCTATGGAAAAGTGGACATTTCAGAAATTTAAAAACAAAAACAGACAAGCAGAAAATGGTCATGATCAGCTGCTAGTTAGTCATATTATGAGCTGAAAGCAACATTTTCTAACATGACTGTTGAAATTTATATAACAGGCAAATTAATTTTCATTTGAAATTTGTATCCAGCTAGAAAATTATTGCATTCCTACCTTCCAAAGTGTGATCTCTATGTTTTATAAAATTTTGCTATATGATGTCTTTTATTTATCAATGAAAATACCCAAAAGATAACTAGTAATAAACAGCAAGTAAAACAGATGCTAATGTTATATAATATAGCTGAATTATACAACAAAATATTTAATATCTGTTTATATACTTTATAAAATGAAATGCTGAAAAGTTTAGTTTTGTATCAACAGCAAGTGCACATTGCTTTAAATGTATGGAAAACATTGGTGAAAAATAATTAAAATAATAGGGTTGCATGCTCACAGTGGGGACCAAAAACTAATATGTTGCTTAAGCTCAAACTTCAACTAGAAGTCTTCAACATTTTTCACTTCATGTACCTTTTCACTGTCTGCAATGTGGTGACATGCTGCACAACACCTTCTACTATAGAAAATTAAGAAATCTGAGCTACATGCAAAAGCACTAAGGGCCAATACCAGAATCAGATCATCAGCAGGGTCACGTGGGCGTTTCTTGCTGACCAAGGTTTCAACCACGTGTGGCTAATTAGTATGCAGAGCAGTTGATGGTGATTGGCAGGTGCCAGGGGTGGGCAGTAGGTGACAGCACATGACACAGCAAGCAGCAAGGCGATGAAAAGAAACCAAAACAAAACAGCAACAATTACAAGTCAGCTCACTGAATCCAACATGCATTAAAGAACCAGTCCTTTAAATGTACAACTATCAAAATGAAAAAGGAGTCAGATATTAAGGCTGTAACTATCTAAGTCACAGAGAGCTACAAAATATGAAATAAAAAATCTACAAAAAATATATATTTGTACTGATTTACTATAAGTAAATTTCAAAATATTTTGGTGCTCTGATATTTTCTAACTACTAAGGACTAGCTTTCAATACTAATTCTGAAAAAATTAGAGAACCATAACAATATTAGCATGGATCACAGGAGATGCTGACACACAAGGAATAGACATAATCTAGAAAGTATACAAGAAGAACTATGTAATAATATTCAAATTATAAATAAAATTACTGAAAATTTACACAAAAACACACCCACTGTCATACCACTGCAATCATTACAGAATAAAAAAAACTTCTTACAACTTTCACACCCTTATACCTAAAGTAGAAAATACCGATTTCTTGTAGTAAAAGTTAGGACAAATAGTTAGGATGAAATATGTTTGATCTAACTCTTTTCTCAAGTTTTTCAAAGAGTGAATAATCCGATTTGTTGAAAATATATTAATATGATATCAGATATATACACACTGAAAAATCAGACACTAGCACATTCTTTCAGCCAACTTAGTTATTTGGAAAATGCATACAACTTGCAAACAAAGTTATCATAAAGACCTATTACTAGTATATATTGTGAAATTATATCTAAATGTATAAATATTTAACTTTGTGAAAATACCTTAACAGTAAAAAAATTTTCCGGCAGTCTTGAATAGTTCAGTTAGGACCTAGAATATGCTTTTTCAGTAAGAATGAAATCTAACTTGGAAATATAGTTTACTAAACAAATAATTGTGTAGCGATTATATTTAAATGTTACTTTCTAGATGGCAAAAAAATATATATAATGGACATATAACACATAGGTAAATTTTATCAATTTATATAGAATAATTACATCTAGTTTATTTCATCATTCCTTAACAAAACCACAAGTATCACCTAAAATTTTTTCTAAATATGAGATGGCTTCTATTTCTTTTTAGAAACATTCTAAAATTGAAACAAAGATAATGACACTAATTACTTAACTGGTTTTAGCATCTTGGCAAATTACAATATAAGAATTAAAGTTTTATGTTAGGGAATAGTAAAGATATTAGTGTAAGCAATAAAAAAAAACAGATAATAAGGTAAAAAATAAATAGGCTTAATGAACTTTTCTTTCCATCACCAGGGGACAACTCAGTGTAGCAGTCAGATGCAGTTAGATATCTATGAAGATCATTCCCTGCTCAATAGCTCTTACTAACTTCGAAAGTTAATCAAACTATTAGAAAATATTACAGCCAAAATGAACAAGGGTGTAAAAGTAATTACAAAATCTTATAGCAGCAACATATTATAATGGAATAAGTATTCTAAATATTTCTCATTATTCTCTTTGTGAAAGCAAATTCTACGTGTATTTTTATTATTTCTGTATCAACTATAAGTTAGAAAAGTTTATTGTGGAACCTTATTTTGTGTTTAAAATACAATAATACTAATGTCAGTTACATCTCTAAGAAACAATCGTTGTTGCTCGAATGCATAGTTGTTTCAGCTTAAATATGATACATTACTAAACCTGTAAAACCAGCCTACATTTATTGTATGCTAATGCTAAAAAGTTATTATTAGCTTCTGCACATGACTTTATTCATGTGTGTTAAATAATCAATTACTGGTAAGTCCCAGTTACACATTTTGGTCTTGTATGTTTAAGTAGTATTAATAAATATGTAAGATGGCAATTTACATTAATTTTACCTTAAAACAAAAATATTCTAAATCCCCTGATGTTAAATCTGTTGCTATTGCATGTTAAATATATTTTGTTCTGAGTTAAATATGTATTTATTCTATGTTTTAAAATGGATCTAAATGTATGCTAAATCAAAAGTTACATTTCTAATTATTACATGTCAAAAATACAATAGAAAAGTCCTAGCACTATATCTATAGTAATTTTTGTTGTCACTTAATGAATAATGAAAATCAAATTATTGCTAATAATACATATTTCTTCAACCTAAAATTCATTTAAAAATTAAGTTACATATACACACACACATATCCAACTTTATTGTTTCTCTATGTGGCTACAGCTATGATTTATTCAAATAAAATCAAGTTAATCTTAGAGCAATGGGATGGGTCCAATTCTAACATGAGGTTGAACAAGATATTTATTATGAAGTAGTACTAGCCTTAAAAGAACTGAGTTTTTGAGAATGCAATAAGGAGACTGGACAAAGTGTAAGATACAAGTAATCAATCTTTATTTCTCAACAAACACAAATGCAGTGTGAGTGCTTGTTTTAAAGATTAGGTATTCTCTACTGATCAGGCCCAAATCATTTACTAGACTGTTTAAATTCAACTTTTCTTATTTTGCAGATAATGTCAGATATATCCAGAGCAAACAGCACTACCCACATGTCTGGTCATTTTCATGCAAGTGTAGGGGAGGCCACATAACCTTGAGTTAGTACCTGAACTATCAATGAAAGACCATGATGTCTAAATTATTGCACAATATGCAGAATTACACCAGGTATCCAAGGGAAGAAAAGGTGTTACCTCAGTTGAATGACAAAGAACAAATGCAGCTAAAATTACTTTATGACTTTCTTCACTATGTGTTATGTGAAAACTACACACACTCAAAAATAAACAATAAATTCAGAATAATACTATATTCGAATAGGAAGGTAGAAATGTACCATGGTATATTTATATATCACACTTCCTCTCTTGGAAACTTGTTCTCAAGTTGACAATTAATTTTAACTTTAAAATCAATAAAATGTGAACTCATACCTTGGTCAAGGAATATGTAAACTTTGTGTTGCCCCCTATAAACACTCATGAGCAACAAGGATAACACAATCTTCAGACACAGAATTACAATTTAAACGTTGCAACACAATATCATTTACCAAAGATTGAAGAACATTCTACAAAACCTTTTGACAATGACATATAGAAACAAATTTATTTAATTATGCTAAATGCAAATTAAACTCTTTTCAAAAAACAAAAGAAACTGTAAAAAATAAATAACAGGACAAAATCACAATTATCAAATTAACCCTTGTGAAAAACAAAACATATACGAACATTAACACATGCTCTGTTAAATAAAATCCTTGTAAAACATAGTAAACATTGCAATATAACACACACAAAAAACTAACCCTTTAACATCAAATAAAATTTGCAAACAACCAACAACCATGTATAAAATACAAAATAAAAAGAAAATTTAGACAGATATAATTTAAATAAAATACATGTATAAAAAGTAAAATACCTTTTAGCAATGATATTCAATCTATACAAGATCTTTTGACATAGATCAATTCCAGACTTATATTATATATAACAAAATTATACCAACTCCAACTCAAAAACAAAATAAATTATGAATAATGGTACAGAACATGTTACAATAGACACTTTTTTAAAAAATCAAGCAGAAAGGTTGGTTGCTGTTCCTGGTGTTACTGGTATTTTCCTTGGCTTCAGGATATACATTTGATGTCTACTCTTCACTGTGGTGAAACATCATCTGATGGGAAATCTCAGAAGAGGTTCTGGATGTCTTAACATCTGCTTTGCTTTCTTCTTGAATACCAAAGTTGTGGCTCGCAGGCTCATCTAAACTGGCAATGAGGCAGTACCTGGTTCCTCCATAGTTGTCACTGGTACTCTGTCTGATAAGGGCTGAAGTTCCATGGATGGAAACCCTTATTATTTGGCCTGCCCACCCATAGGAGATGTTATCACCAGCCTAATAACTGACTTGATGAAAACCAAAATGATAAATGCATCAGCCAGAAATGCATTTTCATCCATGGGTTCTACCGGATGGAAGGTCAGGGTATTCCAGGCTTCTTTTGGTCACTAGAGAAGTCCAGCTCTTTACCAAACAGGAAATCCTGAGCATATAATTTGTTACCAAAACATTTTCCCTCCATGGCAGCTTAGTTAAAATGGAGGCTTCAGCACACAAAAGGATGGAATTACTACTGGCTATTTGAAGAATAAGACAACCAAAATAGTCATGAATTTGATCATAAATAGCAAAAGTCTGGATTGACAATGTAAAGTCATATAAATTCCAACTGACCAGGTGTGTTGGTTGAAAAAGGGTCATAATGCTCAGTTAGTAAAAGCTCTACTATTTTACTAAAACTACTTTCAGAAAGAGTAATGGATTACCTTTATCAAGCATCATTTATATGGGCTCCATGTATATTCACACCCTATTTACTCTTAGAAGATGTCTCTAATGTCTATAAATTTCTTTGTCCCCAGGATCCATCAGGTCTCTCCTTGACCAATATCTTATAGCAATACTGTCACCTTTTGCCAATACTGTGATAACAGCCAACAATAACCATCTCATTTTATAAACAATACCCCATTCTAATAGAATGGTAATGGGATCGAGACTGTACAACTGGTTATTACACACAAGCTGATTCAGGTTAGGCAAAGCAAACTTTACTTTTGACTGTCAAAATACACCAACTCTTTCATAACCTCTCCCACATACAAGCTTAATACTAGCTAAGTGTGGTTTTTCAAAATTTCACCACTCCAATGTTACTTTCCATGCTCCAACTAGTATATTTTCAGCCTGAATTTTCATGCATCTTATACTGCACATTGAAATAATGTTAATAAAATATTTAGATAACTGTGTGCTTATGAAAAATGGCCCGGCATGGCCAGGTGGTTAGGGCGTTCGACTCGAAATCTGAGGGTTGTGGGTTCGAATTCCCATCCCACCAAACATGCTCGCCCTTTCAGCAATGGGGGCATTATAATGTGATGGTCAATCCCACTATTCATTGGTACAAGAATAGCCCAAGAGTTGGCGGTGGGTGGTGATGACTAGCTGCCTTCCCACTAGCCTTACACTGCTAAATTAGGGATGGCTAGTGCAGATAGCCCTTGTGTAGCTTTGCACGAAATTCAAAACAAACAAACAAACAAGCTTATGAAATATCTCAGTCTGCATTACTGAAAAACTTCCATCATAACCAAATCAAATTTGTAATATCTAAGCTACTTTCTGTGAATTTACTTTACTACTGATAATTTCACCCACTCATGAACATTTTGATCTGATTCAATTAGAATATTTTGCACAACTCCTACCAAAAAAACAACAGGAAAATTAACATTTTTTAACACTGAAAATGTATTTCCAACAGATACTTACCTCTTCTCACATAATAGTTTTCCTCGATTTGTGCTGCCATCTAAATGTGCAATTTTTGCTTTCCACTAGCCTTGAGGCTTCCACCTAACATCATGTGTTTACACGTGGTACAGCTGCACTGTAGCATGCAAATGAGCATGTGACAGCCTTCAACCAATAGGAATGAGCACCCTCCTATTACAGCTGACCCCCTCTATACTGTAAAGCACAAACATCACTTCGAGATTAGGTAAAAAAGATGCACTGGAGGGGGAGAGGATGGGTGGGAAGTTTGAGAAAAGGTAAGTGTTGGAAAATATTAACTTCCTATACGATACCTTATCGCTGCTCACATAATAGCTAGAATTCCATGTTGAAATGCTAGAAGGACTGGTGAAAAGTTACCTAGAGCCAGTAAGTGGTATATAGAATGGTGACAGGAGGAGGAAGAAGAGATGGCCAGAAGATGAAGAAAATCTCAGACAAAAGTAAGTGGAGTAGTCCACATGCCAGTATGCAATAACTCCTCCAATGTATGATGGAAGTGAAGAGCCAGAGAGTAACATGTTGGACTTGGTGAGAGAGGACATGAAAGAGTCGATGTGAATCTACATCCAAGGAAGCATAGGATATATGGATGAGGTGCTGTAATCATCCCTTGAGAGAAATAGGAGAAATATCTCAGGGAGATGAATTCCAAAGAATAAATAAATGGGAGTAAAATAAATGTGTAAAGGAGCACAGTGGGCCAAAGAACAACGAGTCACATAGACAGAAAAGAGAAAATGAATCAGAACAGAATTAGAATAATATTGAGAAATGGGAGGGAAAATATTGGAAGCAGCAATGGCATACACATCATATCTACAATGGCCACAGGTAAAAAATAAGAAGAACATAAGCAAAAGATGGTACAAAGAACAATATTTAAAAAACACAGATAAACATTGATTTTTGTGTGTCATGTGGTAGCACTGGTTCAAATTAGATGTTTGTGAAGTCAAAATACTAAGTCTACAGTTTTGTATGAATTAGAAACTCAAATTACAGATATTGACAAGCTATAATATAAAATAAGAAGGTATTATATATTTCTATTTGCTAAGATATCGCTCATGTAATAAATCAAATACAGTGGCACCTCGCCCACCTCTTTTCATTTTTGGAAATGCTCCCTTATATACACATACTTCTATATCAGACATGAATAACCAATTGCAAGCTCAGAATTTCCCCCTAGTTGTTTTCTCAGCCTTTCTAATGTGGCTAGTGCCATTTATTTCTTTTGAACCAAGATTTCAATG
>NW_013668307.1:10669-23642 GCF_000517525.1 Limulus polyphemus
ACTAGTCTACTAAAACACATCCAAGACAATTTATTTTTGACTTTCCAAAGATCACCTTTATGTTATTTTATACAGTAACGTGAGTGCACATGAGCTGCGTTGTTGTAACTTCTGTATTGTTAGCTAGGCATGGGTGAAAGGTCAATATAATAAAAATAATAAATATATATGAATGTATAATGATGTAAGATTTAAGCTGTTTTGTCTAAACATTTATGTTTTTGTGTTATAATTTGTGTTCATTCTAGAATGAAAGAGGCATAATTTATGTTTATTTCCAAATTTTTTATGGTGGTTGCAAGATTGGTTAAATTTACCGAACCCATACAGAGATTAATTACTGAAAATAACAGATGAAATATAAAGTTTTTTCTTAAGAAATGTTTGATTTCGCATGTGACTGTTTTCTTCATGTAACAGCGATTATTTCCATGTTTCTCTAGCTACCAAACCTACATCAGTGCTTCATCTAGTTAATTATCATTTACTGTACTCTAACTGGCTCTCTGTGATCACCACAACTGCAGTTAAAGGTACCCCCTCCCACATTCATTTGTCAAGGGCCATTTGGCGAAGGAATGGGAAGTTTTATTGACCATCATTTAGTACTTTCTCGGAATGCATAGACTGAACTGTGGGAGGGAACTCAACCATATGGTTTTCCTCTTCGGACTTTGACCTAATTCTAACAGCCATATATTGTTTGTTTCAAAGTATGTTTATTTACGACACTATGTAGTTATCGTGTGATGCACTGTCCCTGCTCTGCAGCAGTATCTATTGGAAATCCATACTAAATGCAAAAAAGAATAAAAGGCAGACAAAATTTTAGCATAGGAAATAAGTATAGAGGTAGTTATAAGAGTAAGCTTAATTGTCACTTATGTAATGCTAGAAGCACAAGAAATAAAATAGATGACTTTAGAGCACTAGTAGGAATGGAGGATTTTGATATAATGGGAATAACTGAAACATGGTTAAATGTAGATGATTTTCACGAAAACATTTCTTTGAAATACAGGGTTACAGGCTATTTAATAGGGATAGAGTATTAAAGAGGATGGAGGAGTGGCTTTATATGTAAAATGTGAGTTACATCCTGTTGAAGTTAAAAATATCAAAGATAATAGCAAGGAGATTGAATCTATTTGGGTGTATGTTAGTGGAGATAAAGGAAAAAGGCTTTTAGTGGGAATTTGTTATAGACCACCAAATAATACTGAAATTAGTGTGAAACTTTACAGTGAGATTAAGATTTCAGCTGTTAATGAAGTCATAATTATCGATGATTTTAATTTCAGGCCTATAGATTAGGAAATGCTAGAGTTAAACCATGAGGGAGAAAGGTTTTTGGAAACTCTTCAAGATAGCTTTCTTTACCAATTAGTCAAGGAACCTACTAGAAACAATGCTATTTTAGATTTATTGTTAACTTTAAATACAGAAATGATCAAGAGGGTGGAAACTAGGGAACATCTGAGTGCAGGTGAACATTGCTCTATTAGGTTAAATGTTTTGCTGCATATGGAGATAAGGAATAATGATATTTTGGTCACAAATTTCAAAAAAGCAAATTTTGAAGGGATGCGACAAGAATTATCTGTTGTGAATTGAGCAGCTGAATTACTTGGAGACACTGATCAGATATGGAACCTTTTTAAAGATAAGTTTTAAAATATTCAAGGTAAACATAATCCTCATAGAAAGAAAATAGTAGCTGCAAGTAAAAACCAGGTTGGCTCACAAAGAGTATGAGAGATAAAATTAAAGAATCTTATTTTCCAAAACAGGGGAGTTTTTATTTTTCATGGAGTGTCTGCATTAATTGAATATATTTTTTGCTATTTACTAGCTTATTATGCTAGTGCTTATTTAATAGTCTTTAACATAATTGTTTTCCAAAACATATAAACTCCTGTTTTGTGTTTTAAACATGGACTTGATCCTTAAGCAGAGTCCTTTTACTAACATTCTTTTCTCCATGATTTAATTTCTTGATTGATTGGGTATATGTCCTCTCAATCTCATCATTCATGTGTAACTTGTTGAATTTAAGAAATTTAAATTGAATGATATAACAGGAGATTTAGATTACGAAAGTTGGTGAAACAGGAAATTAGGACATCAAAAAGGATGTATGAGGAAAGGTTGGCTGAACATGTAAAAATTAACAGAAAGGATTTTTTAAAATACATTAAGGGTAAACAAAATGTTAGTATGGGGTTAGGACCCTTGAGGGATAATAAAGGAAGGCTAGTATCTGATGATAATGAAATGGCTGGGTTATTAAATTTTTGGTTTCTTTGGTTTTTTGAAGATTAAAGCAGTATTCCACATCTAGAATAGTTGATAGATGGAAACGAGATCGAACAAGATGACTACATTAATTCTGAACTGGTTAAGAAAACATTGGAAAATTTAAAGAATAATAAGGCTCCTGGCAAGATAATATTTCCCCAAGGGTTTTGAAGGAGGTTAAAGATTGAATATGTGAGCCACTTACTACTATTTTTTGTTAGTCCTTGAATAGTGGGCAGGTACCAGAGGATTGGAAGTTAGTTAATGTAACTCCTCTTTTCAAGGGAGGTGATAAAAATTATCCAAGTAATTATAGACCAATTAGTTTTACATCAGTTGTGGGAAAAGTTTTGGTAAGTCTGTTAAAAAATGCTTTGCAAAGTCATTTAACAAAGTTTTGAATTTTATTGGAGAGTCAACATGGTTTCACCAAGGGAAAATCTTGCCTTACAAATCTTTTGACATTCTTTGAAAAGGTTAATGCTTATGTAGATGAGGGTGTAGATTTGGTGTATCTAGATTTTCAGAAAGCATTTAACAAGGTGCCACATAAAAGGCTTGTAAAAAAATTATCTCTATAGGTGTGGGGGATAAGTTAGCAAATTGGATAGAAGAGTAGCTTGATGGAAGAAAGCAGAGGGTTGTTACAAATGGAGTTCAGTCAAACTGGATTAATGTCACAAGTGGGATACCTCAGGGCTCAGTCTTAGGACCTTTGCTCTTTTTGATTTATGTCAATGATATAGATGATATTAAGGTCTTGGGTGTTGCTAGATGTGAAGAGGATGCTGTTGGTTTACAAAAGGATTTAGATAATTTAGTGAGTTGGGCAAATGTGTCATGAAAGAAAGGGATCTTGGTGTAATAGTTGATCAGTATCTAAAACCATCCATGCAGTGTGCTGTTGCTAGTGGTAGGGCAAATGGAATTTTAGGTTGCATCATCGTTTTTCATATTTAACAGTGAGAATAGTAGAATATAAATTTTGGCAAGGTAGGAGTCATCTTCAGCTAAGACAGTTTCATTTTTCTAATAGGGTGGTTGGCCTTTGGAATGGGTTGCCTTCAGATGTTGCAGAGGCAGTAAATTTAAACGAGTTTAAGAAAAAGCTTGATAAGTAAATGAATGATAAGGGCTGGTTTTAAGATTTTTTTTGTTAATTTAGTTTTAATTTAGCTTAGAAGATGGAACAGCTGAGATGGAATAATAGGTCCCATGTTGTTCCAGAACATTATGTTTTCTTATTACTGTTATCCTTCCAAAAATTCAATACCTGCTGAATATTACAGTGTCGAAGTTTAAACATTTTCTCGCTAGTATTAAAGAAAATAGCAGGTGCACTGTATCTCGAAATATCTTACAGGTTAGTATTCACAATTAACCTCATATCACAAAGTCTAATATTCAAATCAGATCCTTTGTTTACATATATATATGTTGCATTATAGTGTCTTCTTTTTTGTAATTGATCCATTTATGTGTGTAAACCACATACATATATATTTATTTATAGATATAGATTGGCATATACATATATCTTAATTACATGTTGGCACATACAGTACTATCTAAAAACAGACTCCCTCCAGCTTCTACACAGATTACTTGAATACTCATTTCTGGTTATATCTATGTCTCAATGGCCATGTTAAGGTGCTACCATTTAAGTGGAAACACTCAACACATTATCTTCAGAATTATGAAATAATCACTAACAGAATTCAACTAAACTTCTCATAACTTAACATTAATATTCATTCTGTTACTAGAGGAAACACAATTCCATCATTGCATATGATGAAGTTATATGTTCTGTAGGTGTATTTGGAAAGATTTAGCAAGATAAGGTCCATAGAGCTTTTGCTATTCAGCTGCATCTGGTGATTAATTCTTAAGAAACTGGGCCAAACGCCTCAAAAAATCATTTGGTAGTTCAAGAAGCAAAGGTTGCAAAGCCATTTCAGCCATGTTTTTGAACTCTTAACCATCATTCAGTTGTGCAAAGTGTTGATGATCTAGTTATTAGATCTATTAACACCACGCATCCTAAGTGTGTTAATCGAGCAACTATCATGAGATATCCTATTGATATCTCCAATAGCAAAATTCAGCTTAACAGATCAGAAAGTAAGGGTCATGAAACCCTTTTGATCCTATTAATTTTGCAATCAATAAAGTGTACTAACTTTAAGTAACTGAGTGGTAATCATACAATATAGTGCCTATACTGTACTTTACAACAACACCCAGTAGCTCAGAAAGCAAGGAACAGCACTTCTTCTCAATCATTGATATTTCAACTATATGATCATCACAGCTGTTATGTGATCAGGTTTAATTCCAGCCATATTGATTTGGAGGCTACCACCTGCTTGGCTAACTGTTGGAGCTGTCTCTCTTGCCTCTAGATCTGGTGCTTCCTCATCTGGATCATTGCAAATAGCCAGACAAATACACACAGTTCTTTCATCCTTATCCAAATACTTGGTTTATTCAAGCATCGAACCATACAGATTCAGCATCAGTCACTGCACTGCCTGTCTCTTAATCTGTTCATTCCAAACACAGAACTGCTGAAATGAGTAAAGAAATAGTCCAGACTTTCCTTGGCTGTATCCTTAAATGTAAGAAAGAAATCTGCTTAGACTTACTTAGAGTAAGGCATCATAAGCCTTTCTACCAAGAACTCTCGGCCAACACCAGGATCAGACATGATAAATGTTGGGTGTACAGTGTGGTGGATGTGCTCATGGACCTGAGAGATCTGACAAGCATTACACCCTTGCTAAAGGGTGGCAGAATGATGAGGTGTGATCAGCAGTTCATCCATCATCTCTGCACAACCCCAGGCTTCATTGTGATCTATGGCTGTTTCAGCAGTATACTTCTTGGTTTGGAGAGGCTCACCACTGCTTCTTGGTTCACTTATTTCACCATTTGGTGTCTTTCATCTCACCTGCTAATAAGATCACTTCTATTGGCTGATGTTGTGCACCAATAGCACCTCCAGTCTCTCTCTGTTGTTCTCAGGTGGCTTTAACTGGAACTGGGGTTGGGTTATTCTGGGTGGCAAATCCTATACAGACTGCTCCATTTGGTTTCAGACTCAACAGACACCATAAAACCTCAACAACCCTCAGTCATCTGTGCTTCTCCTTGCACTGAGATCAATCCTCAGCCATTCATGGTGTACCAGATTCTGGAAATTTTTCTTCCCAAGTCTATGGCAACAATGAGAAAGTAGTTATGGACAATCACAGCATTGATGAATGCCCAATGTCCAGGAAAGGAATTATTGTAGATCAGACCACTCTCTCCTACAAGTGTCTCCCTTCAGTGACGGGCTTTTCCTCTTATTCATAAATTCTTCAAGTGAAGAGCAATACACATCAACAGAGAACATAAAACTTGAAAATAAAATATCCTGGTCATGGAATTAAAATTTTTCTCTTTCCTAACCACTATATGGTATATTCAAGGAAATCAAGTTAACCTTAGAGCAATGGGGGGGGGATAGGTCTACTTAATAAAAGGGGGTTCAATAAGATATTTATTATGAAGTAATGCTGAGTTAGTATGAAATAAAGAGACTGTACACATTATAAAATACAAGTAACCTTTATATATTTACAAATACAAATACAATGCTAATACTTGCTTTACAGACACACTTCTACAGTCACTTCTACTGGATTAGTTATCTTCAACTGATCAGGCTGAAATCACCTATGAGACTGTTTAAATCCAACATTCTTTATTAGCAAGTAACATCAGGTTTATACAAACTAACTAGCACCACCCACATGACTGATCATTCTCATTCAAGCATAGTAGAGACAACAACCATGAGACACCACCTGAATGATCATTGAAGGACACTGTTTTCTGCATTCTTGCACAACGTGCAGTATACTGCCATGCCTCATGGGCAAATCAGGTGTGATTTCAATAAAATGGTAAAAAAAAAAAAACACAGCTAAAACGATATTAATTTAACAACTTTCTTGACCATGTTATGTGAAAATTGCACATACACAGAAATAACTGAATAATTCAGAATAATAGTATATTCAAATAGGAAGGTAGAAATGCACTGTATATTTATATACCAAATATGTATGCTAATGCACAAATTGCATGCTGAATTTGGCACAAAAGTATAGAAATATTTCATCTTTTGTGTTGGGCAGTAGCATTCATAGCCAGTACAAATATATAAGTCTTATGTGATTTGGAACCTGTTAACAACAAAAAATAAATACGTTCTGTACCTTCCAGATGTAGTTTGTACTAAGAAAATTTCTATAGAGAAAGTAATTTTACTGATATATTTTACATATGATAAGAGATCTAAGTATACAAATATTTATTTCTTCTGGGTATGTGGTAAGGAAGCAGTTTGTGCTAATTATGCTAAATGAGCATATGCACAGTACTTATTAATGAGGTTTGAAATAATTTTCAGTTATATATTCAGTTCATCATTCATTCCATATACATTTAATGTTTTAGTAGTATATGCTTCATGTATAACCAGGTTTTTTTCTGGGCAAAATGAAATAATGTTGGAATTACTGTTTTCTTTAAGCAGAGCTAAACAAAAGAATAGTTGGTTACATTAGACTCATGCCATTATTTCTCTAATGTGCGGAAGAAAAGGAGGGAAAAGGATGCACACATAGCCTGCAGTACAGGCAAACAATAAAGTATAAAGAAGTTATTTTCTAAGTCAAACCTGAAATGAGACATCCTAAAGTCAGTGATATAATTATTATCCTACCAGAGCAGCTGCATTAGCTCGGCTTTGGGCAGCCTTTAGCTGTGCCTGTAAGTGAGGTGGGGGGTGAAAGTAGCGGCATGGGTCCCGCATGCACCGTCCTTTAACAAAATCCATACAGACTGTCACCATGCCTTCAGTACTATCCACTGTCACATGCTCAGGAGGATGAGCGAAGCGGCATTCAGTTTCCACTCGTTTACAATTTCCGCGCTGGAACTCTCGGCATACCTATGAGGAAAGGGAGAAGGAAATTGGGTAGGCAAGCAGGAGAAAAACTTTTAAAATGGCAAAGACAACCATCTAGCAAAGATACAGAAAAGGAAACTATAATCCTTTCTTTCTTACACACTCACACAATCACTATAACAAATGCAGCAGAGCATGCCATCTATTGCACCATGCACTTTTAAAAATAGGCTTAAGCTTTGATTTAAGAAATTTTGAAAACTTTAATCCTTTCATAGATTCTTTAGGCAGAGTATTCATGATGAAATTTAGTTGAATGGACAGGAATGGTGGAAGACTTTTGAAACGTCATCCTCTATACTTGTGTTTCTACAACAGGCAGTTGCTATCCATTGAACTAAATTTCAACTTTAATCCTGTCAGAATGAAAATGAAAATGTCCTCACATGGTGAGTGGCCTTTTTTTTCTTAACCACCTGGCACAATATGGTGGCACAACCATTATAATGCTATAATTGGACTTTGTATTAAAAGTAAAAAACTACAACAGTAACATTATATCAAAAAATTAATTAAATATTTTGTATGTAAAAAAATACAACAACAACTAATATTTGGCCATAAACTAGTTTCAATTTTTCAATGTAAATAAAGTCCACATTTAAATTTCAACATATACAAATGGTTGAGTACATTATATTAAAAGGATTTTGGAACATCACCAAATCATTACAGTCCATGTCACCATGCATGGTTATACTCTGTCTGACAATCCTTCATCTTAACAATAGCCCTGCAATGTTGTTTACACTGCAAAAGATAATGATGCAAGGCTGTCATGGTCAAATCACAACCTTCTCCCTGAATGTTTCCATAATCCATCAAGTGTACAAGAAAGTTGGTTTCCCAGCACCTGTTTTAACAATTCAAATGCACAGAAATCCATAGATGCCACACTTTGCTTACCATGGCTAGGGTACAATTTATTGCAGGTCTCTTTCTGGATGTTCTTGGTGCCCCAAATTTATCCATATTTCTTTGTTTTCTAATGCCTTTCAGTACAAGGAATATCTCCATCTTGGGAATTATAAATCCCCAATCTGAACACATCTTTATGATCTGAGTTTATGAATATTATGCATTGGAGAGAGCTGTTACATATTCTATCCAAAAGTGATACATTTTTGGTAGCATTACACTATCTACAAAATGCCAAAAATGTCAAAATGTTGTTCTGAGACATTCCATTCCACCAGAAATTTATAGTGATGGGGTTTATCATGTGACTTGCTGATTTGCACAATCAAAATTATTTTAATATAATGTACTCAATCCTGAAATAGTACTGTTACATTTTATTTTGCATAATGCTTGACTGAACTTCTACTACAGCTACATATGAAATCATGCAAAATGAAACTACAGTTGCAATGGTTAAACAATGAATGGGATATTACTTATAATTGTTCCATCATAATTAAAGTTGATTTAATTTTTTTTAGTATTCTTGATAATTTCATATTTAAAAGGTATTAAAATCCTGCTTTTCATACTTATGCAACCAATTCTCAACTGACTTTGGTAATCAGAAAACATTATTCTTTGTTTATTTCCATAAACACCTTAATAAACTAACTGGGGATTTCTTTAAAGTCCCAGCAAAAAAAAGAAAGTGTAATGCCTTTTTGCAAAATTAGTTAAGGTTCATATTTTAACTCCATAACATTAAAAAAATAATAATCTTATTATCAAGTTTCAAAAATGCTACTATGTCTTTGGATGAATAAGAAATGAAAATTCTCACAATGGAAAAAAAGGAAAAATACAAATGTAAACATATCCATCTTGAATTTTTTTGTTTTTATATTTTTTAATTTCACACAAGCTATTCAAGGGATAGTTTTGTTAGCCATCTCTAATTTATAAGTGATATATTAGAGGGAAGGCAGCTAGCTAATCAATGTCACCCACTGACAATTCTTGGGCTATTCTTTTACATATGAAAAGTGAGGTTGACCATCATATTATAAATTTTCCATGGCTGAAAGGGTAATTATGTTTGGTGACATGATTCAACTCGAAACCCACTGATTGTGATTCAGATTCCCTAACTACCAGGCCTCTATCTTGTTACAAAATGGAGAAAAGAAGGAAGATATTTTTAAGGCTGAGGTCATACAGTCTGTGGATTGTATAAAACAATCTCTCTTCACCAAGTTACTGGTTACTTTTCGTTTGTAAAAAAGTAGCCCAAGAATTGGCAGTGGGAAACAGAAGTAATTGGGAATTTCCTTGGTAACTGAAAATGCTGCATGAGATAAGTGCAAGAGTCAGATCTATTTAATTAAGAGACTGAACCACAGTTGAAAACAAGTCAGCAACAAAAGCTAACTTGTTTTGTAGAGGTACTTGAACCATAGTTGAAATCTGTAAATGGACTACAAAACAACCACAGGACACAGCTGGTACCCAGAAGCAGAAAAGTCAGTATTTGGTTATAAATATAATATAATAAAGTAAAAGAAGAGCTTTACATCTTCCTAAGATCCATTAAGTTGTAGTAGCTGTGGTGGTATATTTTAAATATGAAGGAATTTAATCATCATCCAGAAAGAGAAAGGAGAGTTAAATCCTACTTTAAAAAGTAAGAAATGGATTCATAACCTGCTACAATTAAGGACCATACCCATGCTAAGTGTAAGCCAAATAACAATAAAAAAAAGTTTAAAAGTAAAAAAAGAAAAACCATTATCACTTTTTTTTGTATTTCCAAAGTCTGGGGGATAAAGTTATGATTAAAGAAGAGAAATAGCTATTCTCTGTAAGGGAATATTGAAATTGCATCAATAGCATAAATATACTGATGACATCTATCTATGCAATGATGAAGATGGAAAAGAAACAAGAGGCTAAAAAAAAAGTAAGAGCCATTAGAGCTACAAAACTATTGTGATCTGGAAGTTTCCAAGTGTGGTATATTAACTGAGTTAATTTTTGAGTATTTGAATGGGTCTGCTTCTTAACTGGAAATTCAGTCAAGATATCAATCACAAAGTAATGCTAAATCTCTTACCAACTGAGTTGTGATGTTAAATGGAATAATGACAACTTGACACAAAGTAAAATGTAAAATGAACCCTCTTTATTAAAACATGAAACCCAGGCACAATAGGTATGTGCTTGCTTTATGGCACAACAGATTGTTGCTTCTGTTAGATTCTTTCAAATGTTTCTCCTTCAAGATCCTGTTCCAAACTGTTTAAATCCAATGTTCCTTAGTTTCCAAGAAATGTCACAATTATGAAGAGCAACTACTGCTACTCACATGGCTGGTAATTCTCATTCCAGCAAAGGTGAGACTGTAACCTCTAGATACTACATATCACTTGATTGACCACTGAAGGACATTAGTATCGACATTCTTGCACAACATGCAGTACTGCAGTAATATCTACCTAAAGTAGAATGGGTATTATCCATCAAGAATAATAAAGGTAGTTAGAGAGAAATGAACTCAATGGTTTTCTTTGAAACCTGTACATATGCAGAACAAAGATTAGCTTCAGGATAAGTAATGTAATATTACAAGAAAGAAATGCATATATCCATATACCACACAAGGATAGAGAGAAATCTGGTAGAATAAACACACAAGAAAAAAAACTTAATGGTAAAGGTTTCCAATAAAAACAAAACGGAATATAGAAGAAAACAAATTCACAGATGTAAAAACAATAAAATATTTGAAGAAATTACAAAAAAGGAAATATATGCCAACTGAGTGGAACAATAACAAGCTTATTAGCACAGAAAAAATTTGCACTATAGACTAAGAATCCTCTCTAGAATAATGAACAGAAAGTATAGAATGAAAACAAGCTAAGATGTGGGTCATTTGAAGGAATAAAAGTACCTCTTTTAAAACAACTTAACACAGAAGAGTACCTTAAACAGCAAAAAAGGACAGAGCTCCAATTATCAAACTTACCAGAAGATATAAACAAAGCTGTACAGACTCAAATGGTAATATAACTGAAACATTACAATATGTTCCAAACCTGGCAATGTAATCAGGAAAAAAATGCAGCTTCAGGGTATTAAAAACACAAAGAACTCAAGAAAGAAACTTCCAAAAGTAATACTGGTTTTGTTCAACTACAAAATAAAAAATCCTAAATATAAAATGAACAGGACATTTCAAAACGCCTGTAAACATACTCTACAGGTCTTTTAAAGTCCAGTGCAGGTCCAAAATATACATTTGCTTAAATAACAGTCAGAAATTGGGAGGATTGAATCAAATGAACCCAACAGGATAGCAAGCTTGAACTATATTTGGAGACAACCAAGATACATTTTTAATAGCATTTTTAACTAAGTTATTACAAAATTAGAATAGCTGGGGATAAAATTCAAAAAATTTGATAAGATGCTATAGATAAAGCTAAAAGGCATAGCAGAGAACTGAAAAACTTCTGCCCATTACCAAAACAATGAAACTATTTGAACAGTTAAAAAACATAAAGGTAAGCACTGGAGATATCCAAAAAGAGCCATCCAGAAATTTAATATTTTCCTTACCTGATAATGTATTCCATATAGATACTCGCCTCTCCACATAATAAATAGTTAGCACTTTGGCACTGGTGCCCAAAAGTTTTTATACATGCATAAAGCTTTTGAAGAAGTTTTCACCCCTACACGAAACAGCATGTGCTGCACTAGGCTATGATGCAATCACCAATAGACTATACCACTTCACCAATAGGTGGAGTGGTAGCCTCTTTATGTGCTACTCCCCTTGAGAAATTTGTGGAAACCAAACTCATTCTGAGGCAAATAGGCACACCAAAAGTGGGTGATGAGGGATTCAGTGGAGAGGTAGCTATCTCAAGTGCATTTTCAGGTACAGTAAATGTTAACTTCAAACTATGCTACTCAACTCTCCACAGAACAAAGATGTAGAATCCCACATTGAGAAGATAGTGGAGGGATCAGTGTGAAGAAGGAAACTAAAAATGTGAGCAAAAGAAAGAGAAACTTATGGAACCAATTAGTTGATTTAGTGGGAGCAGTAGTTGGTGAGTGACTACATCCATCACAAGCAAAGAATACTTTTCACCCAATACAAGTGGTTGTTTAGAAGAATCTGTTAAATAATTTCTTGTTTTTCTAAGGTGTTGCAAAGGTTTGTGGAATGTAAAGGATGTTCAACCAGCAGACCATATAAATGAAATGTGGCTAGGGCAATATGTAAAGCTATATGGTATATCAGAAAAACTTACAAGAATATGCAGGTTCAGAAATGACTAATCCCAGATCTATCTTCTGAAGAGAATTTAAAACCAATCCAGCTGGTCACAATCACTAGGGGTGGTTCAGTTCTTAGCATTGAGATTGGGTTGTACTACTCTTCCAGGTTTACACTTTTACTACTTTTCCCAACCAAGGGATACATCCACTCTGTCTCATGCCAGTGGTATTATACTGCCAAAAGGTTCTCCCACTCCAATAGAAGAAACTGTGATGGAGGAATTTGTATATGTGAAAAGGCACATGGAGTGAAAAGTAATAATCTCATCTACATAAGGTCCTTCACTGAGAGACTGTGCAATGGGTTAGCATGAATGCAGATAGCAGGAGCTGTCCTGCTGAGCAGGTGTGTAGCCACCTTGTTTTGTTTGCCCAGTACAGCTTGAAGGGTAAATA
>NW_013668307.1:24022-32828 GCF_000517525.1 Limulus polyphemus
AATGAGCAAGAAAATGAGTAACTCTGCAAGAAAGTCCTGTCCATATTGCAACAGACTAGACAGAATCCATGTGTGAAGATGAAAGCATGGGATGTTGTGGTGAAAGATGGACATCTGAGGCTGATGTAAGACAGACCTCCCACCAAGCAAATGAATTGATAAAAATCACTGAATTAATCACATACTGAGTTGGAGTCAATACTCAAATTAGAGAGCCTGACCAACTAAACAAAACAAGCAGACTCCTAAAGGATAAGGGAAGTAACAGCAGAGAATGCCTCTCAGGAAGGTGTTAGGTGGAAATGCAGACCTAATGAATGCATCCTTTGTGCAAAAGTCCTCAGAGCTTATTTGAAAACAGACAGGGCTCGAGACCTGAAACTTAGAGAAAGGTCTCAAGAGAAATCCTGTGTAACTCAAGGATTTTCTCTGAAATGAGTCTTTAGGTTTTAAAAGTGTAAAAGCGAAGCTCTCACAGGATTGGAGATCTTTATTATACATATTCTTAATTAAACATTAGCCTTCTACAGAGATTTTGAAAAGATTATATGTATAGGTTAGTAGGTGTTGTAAAATCGTTTTTTTTTACTTGATCCTTTTGCAGTATCATCACAATTATTCTAGAAATTCTTAACATATTACACAATAAGTAGTACACAGTGGTATATATATATTCTTCATCTAAAACATGTGTAGAGGAATGTTATATAATGGCTTGTGATGACATCAACCCAGAAGAGCAAAATTTAATATGTGAATATTTCCTCCTTAATGCCTATAATCCTATTTCCAGGCAGATCAAAAGCACCTTATAACTATTAAACATAACTTTTCCAAGCATTTATATTAGTAGCCAACTCATATCTTTGAGTTTTACAAATTTTATGTAAGTATTAATTTGGTAATCTATCTTCCAGTGAAAATATCTTGTAGCACATATTGTTTCCTTGTATGATTCATGTAATTTGAATCTGTTTCATACTGAACCAAAAATGAACACGTAATAACAATCAATTTTTTCTCTCTTTCAATTCATGTCTAAACAAGCATTACATATGCATTTATGGTAAGGTTGTGGTGACCAGATACCAGTCACTGCCCTGGTTTTTATCCTGTATGATCACCTAAATCTAGTTATTAATTAGTAACTAAGTTTTATTAAAAAATATTAGTAAATAATCAATAATTAGACTTAAGTGATCAAATATGCAATTAAACATGACAACAACCATTATAAATTCAAAGTGAAAGGCTAATTGTGCCACATTTTATATGTATACATATAATGTATACCTGATGATGACAAAACCTTGTCGAAACATTGTACATTTGCTGTTATGTTAAACTTATATTAAAGTTTTTCTTAATTACCCATTCAAGCCATCTCCAACCATTATTAGTCTCAAAGTAGGTTCCTTGTCATCGAATTCGAATATGTATACATATGTTTTTTCTGGTCCATAAGCCAGTTTATTTCAAATGTTATTCTTAAAAAATAAAATAACTTTGAGTTTTGAATTTAATTAAATTTGAATTTAATTTCTGTATGACTAGTAGCACCCTTTCTGAATATACTTACCATATAATATATAACATGAAATAAAAAAAATCTCTTGTAACAAAAAAATAACAGTGCACTGTACAGATTTCTTTTGGTATTCTTTTTTTAAATCTTCAAATACATCAATTTGCACATAATATGTCACTACAGAAATTAAGACAACTGTAACAATACAACTAAACATGAATATTCAGAAGCATTGCAGAATTAAAAATACAAATCCAATTAACAGGATACAACAAGATGTGACAACCACATTAATACAAATTAAAACAGCATTCTGTGTTTTAAAGGAACATATGCATAAATTCATATTTACTGTTTAAGTAGTAATACTCCTTTTAAATATTTACAATAATTTTCCATGATAAAATATTTGCTACGATTTCTATAAACCTTACTTTTCTAATCTTACCTCTAATCTATCAGTTCGTGGCACTTTCTGAGTTGTAACAAGTGGAGTAGGGACAACACTAAGTGGTGCTGCCATTGCATCAGGAGGCATCATACTAACCACAGGGCTTGGAGTCAAGTAGTGTGTAAAAGAAGTAGGTGAAGCTACCGTGGGAAGTGCAACCAGGTATGGATTGGTTATTGCCTTAAAAGTAGAATTATTCATTTAAAATAAAAACAGTTTTAATCCTGAATTGAAATTTTTAGAATCAGTATCAATATGAGCTCCATTTTTGTTTGTTGTTTATAAATTGATACACCACCAGGAGTTAAAAAAAACTTGACACTTTTATGACAAATACAAATGGAAAACTAAAGTAAAATATAATTAATGCTAAACATAATAATAATTAAACCTAGCATGGGCAAGCAAATGCATCATGTTTCTGTCAAGTAATCCCAATGTGGCAAATTTTGACACCAGAAAAATCATGATAAACAAAAAATCAAAAACTGTCTTTATCACTGCTTAGAACCTGCAAGAAGGTATTTTTGTATTAAATCCCATGTAAGTTGGTTGAAATACACATGAATAGTTCATGAAAACCCCAAACTGTGCTTTCCTTGTTGAAAAATTGAGCAAAAGACAAAAATTCCAAAATTGTCTATATCTCTGTTTGTAACCAGTAAAAAAAAGTATCTTTGTACCAAATCCTATGTAAATTGGCCAAAATATGGCAGAGTAATTGTCAAAACACCTTACAATTATTTTTTTTTGTGGTATCCTGACCTCCCTATAATTACTTAAAATGGGAAAGTCCACCATTTTTGTTTGTCAATTTGTTGGACTTGTAGAAAAGTCGCTTTGTACCAAACCCCATGTAACTTGATTAAAATACAGCCAAGTATGTTTTTTGTGACCCCCCCCCTAAAAAAAGGACACAAAATGAGCAGATCCAATTTTTTTGCATGCCAATGTGTTGGATGCATGAACATTTATATTTCTGCCAATTTTCATCTTGACTACTGTAAATATGGTTGCACAGAAGCCCAAAATATACATTTTGGGGTTGTTTTACCTTTGACCTCATAAAATCCTTAAAAATGTTTATATAAAAAAAAACGAAAAAGAGTCTGAATGTATTGGACCAAGGTATAACCCTACCTAGCTACAAGTCAGTCTGCCAAGAAATTTTGGGATGGCAATCAATTGAAAAGTGTTTGGAAGAAGAAGAAAGAAAGGGGAAAAAACAACAATACAAAAACAGTATGTCTCTCTGCAGAGATGTAATAAGCAGCTCAGATGTAAGTTTCCAATTCCTTAATAATAGTACCATTAATTTGAAAAATTACATGTTTTATAATAATGCACTATCATAGGAATTATTAGTTAATGTAAAGTGACACATAATAGTAGTTAACTGATTTCAGTTACCTTTTCCAAACCTGCCCTCCTAAATAAGTGGATGCCCACCACCCCCAATAGCACACATGCTGTGCCAAGACTGGAATAATAGCAACAAATAACACTCTTGAATCTACTATGTTTATCTTTAAATCTGACAGAATTACCTTTAAAACTATCACTTAATTTCAATTAATTTGTTTATTACAATTTCCAAGGCTCTCACATAATTGTGTAAATATAAGGAAGATTAAAAGTTTTAAAATTCCTGAATATTTTAATAGGTCTTTTATTTTAAAACCTATGTGGAAGTACTAACTGATTGTGAAATGTTATAACATTAATATTATTATGCTCAATATTGATTCAAACATTCACATAATACTGATTATAAGCTATTATTTGGCTGTAATTTCTAGGCTCAAATATATAAAACAATAATATTTGATAATGCTAGGCTCCATTCTGTAATACTGAAGATGATTATTGCTTGATTAATTTATGTTTAACATTCCATGATACCATCAAGGATAATTTTAAGCCTATCTATATTTCTGCATGGCCCTTCAAATAAAAAGGCTAACTTATTTATGTATACAATGATAAAAACCCTGTAACCTGTGTGTTTTCGAAAGGTGGACCTTTCTTCTTCAGGGGCTTCCCAATTTGCCCACATGCTATTCTGACACTCTGCCTTGAGATAACTCCCACCTGAACATTATGTGTTTAATGGGAACTGTGTAGTGCGTGATGACATCATTTTGCAACAATAGCACTCCACCAATAGGAGAGTGGTACAACCTCTATTTCCAGTAACTCCCCTTAACCACTTGTACACGAGATAACTTCATTCTTAGAAGAGGCAAGAAGAAAATGCACCCAAAGTGAGGAGAATGGGTGGAAAGATGTGAAAAGGTAAGTATCTATAGGAAATACATTATCAGGTAAGGAAAATGTTAACTTCTGAAACAATACCTCACCTATTCACACAAAATAGCTAGATTCCCACAATGAAGTGATGGAGGAGCTTGTGCAAAAATTTAGCTTAGATGACCTCCCTTCAGAAAGTGCCCAAAGGGAAAGACTATGGAGTGTGGCACCTAATGCCAGAGTTTCAACAAGGGCACACTCATGGTAGACTGCACATCATCTAAACCAGGTTATACATTTCATCTGAAAGAAAACATAGGAAAAAGCAAAATAGCCCCAAAGTGTCACAAGTGTGCAGGTGCTCAGTGGGTTGATGAGCCAAGAAGTGTAGTGTGGTTAAGGCACAATCATACCATAGGGTCTGTACTCACCTCGACTCAACTGGAAAAGCTCTTGCAGCAGGAGGAGGGCACACTAGCTGTTTGAGGGGTGACCCATACTACACAGACAGTGTCACCACTGCCCAACTACCCACTGGTGCTGTGCACTATGGTGAGGAGCTCTGCAAGGTTCCCATTCCAGTGGCTAGGAACTGGTAATTGGCAAAGGTTTCCTGTGCTTCACTAGAAAAAGAGTGAAGAATTCATAGTGGGAAGACCCAGAAAAACTCCCAAATAACCATTGGATGCTTGCAAGAAAAGACTTTTGCTGAAGACAGTGCAATGGGTGACTTCAAAACTATTTTTAAGAGCCAGCAAGTGAAAGCGAAAGAAATGAGAAGACACTTTTCTAGTGGCAGATTTTTACCATGATGGTCAGTGGAATGGTATGGTCTGGCAACTGAGTTGTATGAATACCATGAAGATATCTCTAGTGATCTCACGGAACATCCCATCTCAACAGTCAGTGCTGGTAGAGCCAGGGATGCATTGTGCACTTTCTGTTATCCCTGGCTATTGCAGAGTTTGGAAAATAATCATACCTTGAGAGGTAACATCAGCCACCTGGTTGGATCCAATAAAGGGGAAAAGGGTACTAAAAGAGAAAATGTACTTACCCTTCTCAAAGATAGTATGTAGGTTTATTGAAGAGTAGTGACTGGAGGGAGTCGAAATCCCAAGGAAGATGAAACAGCCAGATTATGAAGATAATGGGAGACAAACATATGCACATTCATCCACATACCAGCATGAAGGACCTCGTCTAAGGGTTGGAGAAAATGAGATGTAAGAATGAGAAAGTTGACAAATTGAATATGATAAAATATGAAGGAATGATCACCTTCCCAATCAACCAAAGTCTCAGGAAGAAAGGCCCAGTCTCAATAGAAGCAGAAGGAACTGTGGTGAAAGAGAATGAAGGAAATACTAATGGCATATACGTCCAACCAACAATGATTAGAGGCAAGAAGGAGAATAAAACATGGCACCAGAGAAAGAAGGTATAATGAACATGAAGCCAATGACTCAAACTGAACATGTGTAAGAGCCTGGAAAACCATATCAAAGTCCCAGTTAAGCATGCAGGTAAGATTAGGGGGTTGGTGTAGAAGGAAGGAAGAATCAGAGCAAAGTGGAGAGAACAGAAGATAAACCTGACATAAACAAGAAAGGCGAAATGTAGTTGATAAAGCCACCTCAAACCAGCAATAGTAGAAATGCACAATCCATGGTCTGACAATAAGGGGAAAAAGACCAAAAACTGAGCCATGAGGGGATGGCTCCAAGGAAGGGAGAGGCTGATGGACCAATGTCAAAAAACCAACTGCTCTTGATAGATGAACATAGGTGCAGGATGACAAGAAAGGGATATAAAAAGGCTACACTATTGGTAGTCCAGCCCTGTGGGCAATGGACTGGAAGAATCCCACAGGAGAAGATGAAGATACAATATCCCAGGGTAAAAGAGAAATGTGTTTGAAGCAAGAGAGTGTGATAATGGAGCAAGAAAAAATGGGGCCCAGACACCAATCAACAAAATAGA
The DNA here is from genome assembly GCF_000517525.1 of Limulus polyphemus. Lineage (NCBI taxonomy): Eukaryota > Metazoa > Arthropoda > Merostomata > Xiphosura > Limulidae > Limulus > Limulus polyphemus. Next base: position 30,235 of record NW_013668307.1, read on the forward strand.
GGAAATCAGGATAGTGCTGGCCAAAGGGTGCCACAAACAGGACCTGACAAGGAGTATTATGTATCAAAGCAAAGGAACAAGGGAGAAGAGGAATAGGAGAATAGACAAGTAAAAAAAAAAAGTTGAGATCAGCCATGGGTGAGAGTATCAATGCCCAGGTTGAAGGATGATGAACTGGGGACTGGATGAGGAGACATCTGGCGTGAAGAGTTGTGAGGCATTAATGAAAGGTGAGCTCAACCGAGCAAACTCAACAAAAAATCTGAAGCTATAGACACCACTTCATGATTAGAACCTTGTCTGGCTAAGAGAGGCAATTAGCAACCAAATTCAGAGCACTTGCCACATGACAAACCATGAGATTAACTTAATGAGAATAAGATCAAAATAATAGGTCCAATGCATGAAAGCAAAGAGTTCTGGAACAGGTACACCTCCTAATGGTTGTTATGAAAAAATGTGGAATTGTTGGGAATGGATCATGACCAACCAATCCACAAGAAAGGAAATGGGAAAATACCCAATGGACAGAAAGAAGTCAAAGGACACTGATGTGCAATAAATGCTCCTCCAGAGCCCACATGTCCAAAGTCACATAGTCATTTAGAGATGGGTCCTCCCAGCCAGACTCAGAAGCATCTGTGAAGAGATGGGGATGGGAAGGGGGTGCTCCCATGATGTTGGCACAGTTGAGATACCAAGGCAAATCCTTGAGTAGAGGAGAAGGGAGGTACACACTTGAAAACAATGAATCCTGAGAAAAATTCCACTGGTTCCACACTTTCAACATGTTTGTGCAGCCTAAATGAATGAGTGGTATAAGAGAAGCCAGAATTCCCATAAGCAAAAGAATATTGTGCATAGGGTGAAAAAGAGAAACATAAACTTTGATGACAAGACATTCCATTGTTTGTAAGTGAGGTGGTGAAGGCTGAGCCTGACTGGCATAGGAGATGAAGAACATGCCCAGATGTACCAAATATAAGGTAAGCATGAGAAAAAACTTGAAAGACTCAACTAGCTAGCCCAGCTGAGCAGTCTCCTGCAGAAGAATTCAGGTATGAGAGAAGTCCTATCGAGAAGGGGTGAAGAGAAGTCAAATCATCCGCGTAATAATGGAACCTGAGCCCCAATCCGTGAACAAGGCGGGTGAATGTCCCCATGACTCGAGGAAAAACATACAAAGCAGATAAAGGAGAACAGAGGAAGAAAGGAAAGATTATGGGACACAAATATAAATTTTGGCAGGGAAGAAGTTATCCTCTGGAGTGGATTATATTTGGATGTAGTGGATGTAGTTAATTCAATGGAGTTTTAGAGAAAGCTTGATAAATATTTAAATGGTAAGAATGGCTTTGAGTTTTTTAAGGGATTAGTTTAATTTAGTACATTGGACAGCCTAGATGGACCAAAAGGACCCTTAATGTTATGTTATCATCACAGTCCTCGTAGTAGACCTTCTTTGAAACCTTTCCAACAATTTAGTGTCTTTTCTATGGTAAGAAGCCCAAGACTGAACACAGTACTCCAAATATGGCCTAACCAACGACCTATACAATGACATTATAACCTCTCAAGACTTGTATTTAATATTTCTGTACACAACCCAAAATCCTATTTACCCTGCCACTAGCAACGGCATTTTTCTTTGATGACTTAAGAGACCAATCAATTATAACACCAAGATATTTTTCTTCCCCTAAAACTGATAAGATTATTCCCATAAAAATTATACTCATAATTCAAATTTTTATATCCCATATGCATTACTTTGCATTTATTAGATCTAAAAACCATCTACCATTTATTTGCCCAACTCATCAAATAATTCAATTCCTTTTGTAAAGCAGTAACATCGTCCTCGCAGCTAGCAACATACAAACCTTTAATATTATCAGCAATTTTATATAATCTACTGACCATTCTTTTATCTTTGTCATTGATGTAAATCAAAAAGAGCAAAGGTCCTAACACTGAGCTCTGGGGTACTCTACTCGTGATATTAATCCGTTTTGACTGAATTCTATTCATAACAACCTTCTGGTTTCTTCCATCTAGCTAGTTTTCAATCAATCAAGTAATAATAATCTTCAGAAATACATAATGGAGCCTAGCATTATAAAATACTAATAATGGTAAATAATGAGGAAATTCCAGCAGTTTTTCTTTATTTTTTCAGTAGTATATTCTTCTTCTTGTTTTTTCAGAAATAATACTGCAAAAAGTGAAAATGTTTAAACAGAATAATAATCTAAATGAAATTCTATTGTACTTAGAGAGGTCAAACATTCTAAAATTACTTCTTATAATAATGTTATTTGCACATGCAAAACTTCTGTACACACTAGCAACTGTCTCCAAACAAAATGTAAATGTCGGCCATTTTAATCTGTTCATCCTACTGAACTAAAATTGTTTTTTTTTCAGTGAGTTACTACTCGGTTGGATACTGACTCAAATACCAGATTTTGTTTATTGTTCTCTCCAGTTCTCATGTACTCAACTTATAATCACCATAATCTTTACATACATTCAGTGGTGGGATTCAAATATTTTAACAACAGGTTCTCTCACTAGCAGCATGTAAAAATATT
>NW_013668307.1:33660-36519 GCF_000517525.1 Limulus polyphemus
AGTTGTATTCGGAAAGAATAAACCAGTTTTATTGAAGAAAGGACTTGTGTCGCTAAAAGTTTCGTCGGAACGAAGTTACGGAAAATTAACTAACGAACGGAGGTGTAACAATAATTTTATTTAATGTTAACTAGGCATTTTCTTTTCTTGCCAGATAATACAGCTAATTATTAACTGAGTTTACTCAGATATATATAATAAAAGATGTATGATTACGAATAAATAAACAAATGTACATGCATATGTAAAACATTATATAACATTTTTAGTCATCCACAGTTTTCAGTTATAATAATAAAATACTAGAACTTGTGATTTATGTAAAAAGGTTGAACTTGTTTCTCTTTATTACTACGTGCATTTACTGGTAAACAAATATATACACTATACATCTGATACTAAACATATGGTTTATTATTCACACTGGCCATTTTGTTAGAATCACCACCTAATATTGGGTTCGACCGCCTTTCGCCTCGAAAATAGCTTGAACTCAGCATGATGTAAAATCCAGAAGAAGTCGGACGATGTCCTGTTTCATTGACTTCCATTTGTCCAGGAGTATAACTGTTGTTTATTCCCAGCTATTGGAGTATGGCTGCGAATATGACATTCAAACCTTCTTAATAGAATTGTTTATCTAGGACTGTGTTGGGCAAGAAGTTTTGACTGAAGTCACAGTCGTATCCTTTGAACCAATATCGAACAGTACGAAAGAAGAAAATTTTCCATTGCAAGTCTTTGGAAAAACCCTTTTCTATAGGGGGAGAGAAGACTACAGCATTGGAGATGATCGGTGAAAAACGTTCGTCTACATTCTGGGTATACTTCATTTTCTAAATGAATCAAAGGACGTAACCCCTGTTATATGAACATTTCACAAACTTATAATGATGCATAACCTCCAACAGTTTGCATTAGAACAGCAGAAGCCGGGTTAAGTTTTTTACATAGTTTTCTTAATATTTTTACTCTATCACTATAACAGAACAGGATTAAACGCAATAATAAGCCATATCGCACACTTCTAATCATTTTGTTTACATAATTTGCACTGTAAGTACCACATAAGCCACGATTTTCTGTTTGTATCTGAAAAATGACATACTGTGAAAGTCAGAAAATTATTTGCTTTCATCCAATGTTATGAATACTAACCATGTCTCTGTATTTATAGGGCTCAAGTAACCAGTGTCACATTACAGGTTCACTGTTTTACACATAAACTGAATGGTCTACAAATATATGTGTACTGGAGATCATACAAAAGGCTAGTTAGTGTATATGTAGTTAAAGGTAAATATCTGATGATTCACACACCTTCACGCTTAAAATAATTATACCTTTCTGAAAAGCAAATATACAACTAAATTTCTAGGATTTTGAAACATTTAATTAAAAGAGAGAGAGTTGCGACAACTCACGATTAGAAGTCATTTTGTATTCATTTGTATATACATGCACTGTACATGTCGCATCGCTGAACTTGAAGCTATATTAAGGGTGTATTTTCTGCAAAAACAAGATTCTTTACAATGTGATAGGTGTGGTTAAAATGTTAGGTCCTTCTAACAATTTTTCTCACAATATTGTTTTGGCAGTGACCACAATTCAAGGTTCTAGGCTGCTAATGAAATGTGATAGCCTTTGGTTTAGTAGCAATAGTGTCCTATGATACTGCGTTGACTCCTTTACGGTTTTATATTGACATGCATCATTCTACGAACCTTGAATGAAATGTAGGCCTACTACAAGCTAGGAATGAGAAGGCATCCAGAGACAGGAACCATGTGATAATAATGGAATGTCTTAGCTTACTATTTGTGTGTCATATTCTTGAAACTGGTTTCTAGAAAAATGAATAAGTAGACAATACAGAATAATTTAATTGCTGTTCAGTGGTACAGGCTAAGACTATACTAAGCCTAGGCCGCTAATGTTAGGTCTGTACCATAGTTAGGCTTAACATTATACTGGGATACTTTTAATTGTTCCAACATCTGAATTAATCATAAATTGAATGGGATTGCATTTTTAAGATGGCCGCCTATTTTACTTTCTAACATCGTAGGAAATAACTATAATATTATATATTCGTTAGCTTTTACTTGGGCAGTTCGTTAGGCCTAGCGTAACGTATGGTTAGGGGTTAGCCTGCGTTGCGTTAATCACCTCGCAGAGCCTGGAAGACGGTAAGGTTTCCAACCAACACGATTCACTTTCACCTCCCAAATTTTCCTTCTTTTAACATCTGAAGGAAAGTGATACATTCTTGATCCATTTTCTGACCGGTTTGTACACCTCCAAGCACAACAACCGGTCATTTTAGATGAAAAAAACGTCCTGTTAATGTTGCCAGTCGATTGCTTTCACCGTCTATTATGTGCGCATCGCGACGTACCGTATCGAGCCGATGGATACAAAATGGCACCCATAAACCACATGACCATCATTTTCTGGGACCCTCTATGTTGCAACTCTCAGTATGTTGGTCTCTTCTAAGGATGCACACCCAGTGCCATCTAACGCTACTTTAATATAAAAAATAATAACAATTGGATAAATAAGCTCTAGTGCATAGGATAATGAAATTGGATAATAAGAATAATTTACTTTCCTTATTCAATGCTTTATGTTTAAAATTACCAAGAGTTTGATTTCGCATTTACAGTCTTGCGGTATTTTCTTGTTTATTTTGGTTTCTGTGCAAACTCAAAAAAATAGTTTTCCAGTTTGCTCAAGTCTTCAGCCCAAACATATTGTTACGTCTCCGTTTGTTAATTAATATTCCGTAACTTCGTTCCGACGAAACTTTAGCGACACAAGTCCTTACTTAAAACTGGTTTATTCTTTCTGAAT
>NW_013668307.1:36779-43287 GCF_000517525.1 Limulus polyphemus
AACTTTTAGAACAAATGTTACATCTAGATCTATTAACTTAGTCATTAGATCTGTCCCAGTGCAATGTCTAGTTTCATAGTTAGTATAGGTCTAAGTATAATTTGTATGATGATGGATCTGTGGTTCAGAAATAAAGTTATAACTGCAATTAGACCAAAATCTAGTACATTAGTTGGTGTAAGACATGATTTACAATCAGCCAATACAATTACAAACCACTACATTAGGCCTATAATGTTTACTAGATCTAGATCTAGGCCTTGCCTGTTGCATATATTGCCAATCTTGCACACCAGTTAATATTGTTACATCTCTGGTCATTTGTTAATTTCCCGTATAATTTCTTCCCGAGAAACTTCAGTGATACAAGTCTTTTCTTAAATAAAACTAGTTTATTCTTTCTCAATTCAACTTTGCAATACACTTAATTTCCACAGTCACCTAAACACACGCTATAATTCACAATGAACGATTCACGCACTTTACTTCCTACTGCGCTTGACTCAACTGTCCGTCTCTATTTGTCTGCAGTTATCTACATCTGCCGTCACTTCTCGCTGGTCTTATATATACGAAATAGAGGGCGTCTGGAGAACACTCGAGGCTTCACGAACGGACATGATCTTTCTAGAATCTCATGACGTGTTACTAGAGTCACGTGACTTCCACTGTCATAACACTGCCCCTTCCTTAGTATTGTTCGTCCCGAACAATAGCCACTTACATTAAACCAGCAGAAAATTAACAATAACTTAATTAAATGGACAGAATTTACAAACACAAAATTAAAATTCAACAAAGTCTATTAATTTTACGGGACGTATCTTCTTCCGTACTGGTCTCCTTCTCGTTGGCTTCTGCTTCACGTGGGGTTCATCTGCTGCATCAGGAAATGTTCTATTATCGGTAACAGTCACATTAGTGGTAGTAACTTCATCAAGGGCTTCACTGTTTCTCTTCTCAAAACTGGGTAGAGTTTCTTCTTCGACAGTGGCTTTTTCAGGTGACACGTCTTCAGCAGCATCATTTGTTTCAACTGAAATGTCCTGGACTGTGATAACACCAAAGCCTGTTGTCATGCGCCACCTTTGACTTACCTCGCCGACCACATTTTATCTGGAAAGTCACGTCTGAGAGAGGATCCACTATGTCATATGAGCCTTCCCATGGTGATGACAACTCAGGAGACTTCCCTTTGGTCTTCCTGGGATTATACAACCACACCTTGTCTTCTGGTACAAAGCTGACTTCAGTAGACTCTTATCATAACATAGCTTCATGGAATCAGCATACGTTTTCAAGTTTGAATGCACTTGATGGTGAATATCATCCATCCTTTCAGATAACGCTTTCATGAACTCTGGCACATTTTTAGGCAACTCTTCGTAAGGTGGGCGTCCTGTTATCAGGTCCACTGGCAACCAAAGTTCCCGACCAAACATCAGCTTTGCTGGAGTGTATCCAGTGGTTTTATGCTCTGCTGTTATATAGGCCATCAACACTGGAAGGAGTAAGATATCCTAGTCATCTCAGAAAAGTACAATTGGACACTTGGACAGGAATTGGCAAAGTTTTGTAATAGCCGCACCATCCCATCAGACTGTGGGTGCAGTGGCGTGGTCCTGATCTTTCGGATGCCAAACAATTTACAGCAGTCTTGGAACACAGCTGATTCAAAGTTACGGCCTTGATCTGAATGCAGTTCATATGGCATACCAAATCTGAAGAAGAAGTCACTAACAGCCGAAGCTACAGTTGTAGCTTCCTGATTTTGTATTGCATATGCCTCAGGCCATTTGGTGAAATAATCCATCACCACACAAATGTACTTGTTTCCAGCACGAGTTTGGGGCAGAGGACCAGCAATGTCGACGGCTACTCTTTCCATTGGTGCACCAACTTGATATAACTTCATTGGAGCACGTCCCTTATGCTTGGGTCCCCTTTTAGCACAACATGTGCTGTATGTTCTGTACCATTCTTTTACATCTTGTCTTATACCTATCCAGTAAAATCTGTGTCGTAGGTGACTCAATGTTTTCTTAACTCCGAGATGTCCTCCTGTTACAGTATCATGGGATTGTCGCAATAATATTAAGCATTAGACTGTTTCTCACAATTGTAAGTCTTAGATTCAAAATTAGAAAGCGGACGACCACAAGCCAGGTTGCGAAATAAACTTTCAACCTTCTACACTGATTGGTGTAGAAACATTAAAAAGCAGAAACACAATAGCTAAAACTTTGCCTATAGCTGAATAGGAAGTAACAGAGAGGAGCAAATTAACGTTTCATTCTATTACCAGTGACATTAACCGTCTTGCTAAAAGGCCTATTGCACCAGTCTTAACGACTCTGACAAATTTTCATTATTTACTTTGCTAAACGATACGAGGAACACGTTTTTATGCAGCAATAATGTGTCACTGTCACGCTGAAAAAAGGAAGAATAGTTTGTTTGTTTGTAGTTAAGCACAAAGCTACACAAAGGGCTATTTGTGCTCTGCCCACCACGGGTATCGAAACCTGGATTCTAGCGTTGTAAGTCCGCAGACATACCGCTGTGCCACTGGGGGGCAAAGGAAGAATAAGAAAACACTGTTAGTTTAACAGGTTTTAGAAATGTTAGTAACATAATAGTGTAGTGTTTTATCAAAAGAAATGCAAAATTTACATAAAATAGCTGGGTTTTACGAACAAATTTGCGCGAATTTTATATTAAAATCAAAATGAAAAATATTGTTAATCAAGATAAAGCTAAGGAAATACATTGTAAATTTTTTTACCAGCTGGCTTACCATAAAATATTATTTTCAAATCTCACTAAATTATATGTCATATTGCCTGACAGAGGTAACGTATATTATATTAGATTTTATAATTTAAACCATTATTTGACAAAAGTCACTGTGTATGTGTGTGTGTCCGCTTACAATTCACGAACAGCTTTACCGACTGTCATTAAACTTGGCATGCAACCTTAGCCCCTCACCGAAGAGCGATATGGTGGTAGGCGTTCAGATATACCCCCCTCCATGTCACCCCTGAGGCCCATATGTCTTCCTCGTCAGTTGAAGGGGGTACATCAGCTAGTACATCAATATTTGTACTAGATAAGTGGAAAAGGGCACAATGTTCAGGTACTGTTGTATGGATATGGATTTGTTTCCAGATTGCAGTTCTTATTGAATGTAGTACTGAAAATACAAGATCTCATAAAACATGTCAAGCTTCTGAGCACACAGTATACATTACCAAAAAGAGCACCTGGTCTCAAGCATAACATATTACTTATATAAATATATATATATACGCAAGAAACACTTAAAAAAATCCCCACCCTATTGTTTGGAACACGTTTTATAATTTTAAGTGAAAGCATACCCAGTTTCATAGTGACTACAAAGCACGTTCACACCAACAGTATGTTTGATATTTTTCACTATGATTTCGGTCCAGCTTATCTCTCTTCGGTTAATTTGTATTGGTTACTCACGAGGAATGGAATTCTCAGAAACTAGTATAACACAATAACACACGTTGATCAAAGTGTAGATTGAACTGGACCTCCCTTGAATTTAGACTTCGAGATTAAACAATTTTCGGAATACTAAGTTTATTTATTAGCATACCCAGTTGTACAGGGTAGTATGCAAGTTTCAATAATTTTTGTTCAAACCTTTATTAAATTTTCCATATGCACAGGTTATTGCTACCAGTCTTGACTAACAATGGGTTGAATTTTGCGTATTTTCATGGCCAAACAGTTGTAAAGAATCACATTAGTTTTTACAAGGATGAAAACTATTCCCTTTTATACAAAAAAAAACAACCTGAAAACTACAACCCATCGTACATCCTTCAGCATTTATAGAGGGCACTCAGCGATGGTTATCCCGCTGCCTAAGGATGATGCATTACATCTGTTGTGAAAGTTTAGGCATATATTTAAACATTTTATCGTATATTTATTACGTGACACTGGCTACATAAGGCAAGAGATCACCCATTACCTACTTTCAACAGCTGCAACTTGATAAATGAATCATAGTTTTTTCACGATAGTTTATCGCACTTTTTTTGTGTAGCTGCAGTTTACAGTGTTCAACAGATGCTTCCATAAATCCACCAGTGTGTATATGTGTTAAAACAATACATAAACAAACTTATCATTCACTACACTACTACTCGCCAAGCGTTACTTTGTTACTTGAAGACAAATGTATTGATTTAAGCACCCATTTGAGCAACTGGGAATGTATGGTTCTTGGAGAAAGGGGATTCGTATGAGACCCTCTTATGAGAACGTCCTTGCGAATGAACGTAACATTGTTACTTTTCAAGAACGACCATGCCTTATTTTTACATCGTATAAAGAAAAGCAATATAGAAGTTACATGTCTTAAGAACGATTATTACATTTATTATATCACGCATCATACACAGGGTGACAAGGGCCGAGCGCTACCTAGTGGTTAGAGTGCCGGATTGTGAATCCAAGAACCCATGGTTTGCATCCCGTTGTCGCAAAATCGCACTTTAAAGCCGTAGGTGTGTTATAAGAGTGACGGTCAAAGTACCACTATTCGATCAGAATTCCCAAAGAATTGGCAGTGGGAGCTGTTGACCAGCTGTCTTTCCTCCTGTCTGTAACGCAGATAGCCCTCATGTAGCTTTGTGCGAATATCAGAAACAAACAAAGAAACAGGGCGTCCGGAAATTACACGATTTTTTTACTTGTGTTTCAGAGACAAGCCTTGAATCACTACTACAATGACTACTAAAATTCTACTGCACCAACAGAAGTATATTAAACATGACAATATAAGTGAGATGATTGCCAAATAATTCAGAGTAATTGTATTATAGTACTAAGGTAATTATATTCAATATGAAATATACATATTGCAAAAGAGAAAATACTATTTCTAATAAAGAAAAGTTTTTTTTTATTTCAATCACAGGTGCACTCTTCATCTTAGACTGAACATACAAGTGAGCTAAATAAATTGTTCTAGTCTTAAAAGGTTGCTCTTTCGAAATATATATGATAAAACACTAAAATTGCAATATTTTCCCATGGAAGTGATAAAGTTAATAATATGAAAAACCCCATAGGACAAAAATAGAATACTTGGCCTACCATATAGCAGCTCAGTCTCTAGGTGTCCCACAGGCGGGATCGATGTTGTTGTCATGACTACCGACAGCATAACGTGTATTCTTGCGAAGTCTAGACCAACAAATGACCGACAGATATATGATTTACAAGATTGCTATAGCCAATCATCAGGTTCAGGAAGTTAGGTACTGAGTACATGTAAAATTCGTGTCAACAGTCCAATAGGGTCAGGTGAGACAGGCTGTATTTTATTTGAATGAAATACAATGGATGAGTGTACCATTAATAGATAAAGGCGAAAAAAATATGCAGAGCTAGATAATGGAAACGAAACGTTTGTGTGATAATAATAAAAATCGAAATCCTTACTAATGGTAGGTTGTAGTTGCTGGTGGTATGAGTATTTACCCACATATTGAGGCATATTCAAATTTCCTGTACTTTCATTAGATTCTCAATTCTGAATAATAAAATTTATTAGAGTTTCTCCCAGTCTCCAATAAAACTTCTTAGAAGTTAACATTTTACAATAAACATTACAAAGGTTCGTCTAACAGGTTCCATTACCTAACTTAATCTAAAAACCACTAGGAGTGCTATAGACCCAAACAACTCTTAAATTTACACAGTTAGTCTTAATGAGATAAAAAAATCAGTATCAGCAAATCGTAAACATGACGTATACGTGAGAATCTCCAGCTACGGCTACATCAAATTGAACTCCCTTAACTACTACAAATGGTCATACTTATGCTGAACCAGCGACCATGCATGAACACAGTTGTGAACTCTTGTTGTGTTATTGAATTTCGTGCAAAGCTACTTGAGGGTTATCTGCGCTAGCTGTCCCTATTTTGAGGTAACAGACTAGATGGAAGGTAGCTAGTCGACACAACCCACCGTCAACTTTTGGGCTACTCTTCACCAACGTATAATGGGATTGACCGTAACATTATAACGCCCCCACGGCTGACAGGATGAGCATGTTTGGCGATGGGTTTCGACTTCGCGACTCGTAAACTGCGAAGTCCAGCGCTCTACGCATAATGCTATACCAGTTCAATCTGAACTGTCGAGTTAATATAAGTTCACGAAAGTGACTTCAAAGTCATCTAAATACTGTAATACAAAAGGCAGAAGTCTATATGTACATGCATATATAAACATTTATCAACAGTTTACTTGTGACTGCAGCATTACTATAAGATCAAACTACAAAACTCGATTTTTTGTCGTAAGTTTTCTATTCAATTTGAAATAATTTTATTAGACAAAAATATCTGTTTCATACCAAGCGTGGCCTAGTGTCTGCGGACTTACAACGCTAGAAACCGAGTGTCAATACCCGTAGGTGGGCAGAGCACAGATAGCCCATTGAGTAGCTTTG
>NW_013668307.1:43449-68278 GCF_000517525.1 Limulus polyphemus
CGAGTGTCAATACCCGTGGTGGGCAGAGCACAGATAGCCCATTGTGTAGCTTTGTGCATAACTACAAACAAACAAACAACAAACTATCCACCAGTTGTATATATACCGTATTTGCCGGTGTATAAGATGATACTTGATACTTTTTACTCTTAAAACAATGCATGATTTTACCCCTCGTCTCAGACACAGGTTCAAAGATAGAGTTCCAGTAAGAATTCTCCGATTAATATCATATTTATCCAAAACTATGTCATTCCTTTTACTTTGGTTTGATTTTTTGAGTAAGTGTGTTGACATCATGCCAACTACTGTGTTACAATAACATATTTGCAATTGTATCATTTGTCTCGATTCTTAATAACTAGAAGTTATTTATCCCACATGCTAGTTACATTTAATCAAGACATTTTTTATTTGAAATGTATAGATATCATCCGTCATACTAAAATATTGCTCATATTATATCAAAAAAGTTAATTTCTGTAATGTACACTAATTTTATAAACATGTTTTTATAGTAGATAACTATATCTTAAAGTTTAGTATTTTCTAGTAATAGAAAAGGAGTTCAACTGTGATAAAAACTTTGTAAAGTTGTTTATTATATGTTTGTGATTTAAAAGATATGCCACACTGAGCTCTATGTAGCGTTTGAAGAGCATAAAAACCACACTTGTAGTTGTATTGACTACCCAAGAACGCAGGTTAGCACAGTTTAAAAATATATTCTATGAATATCTTTACAAAAGTAACATCATAGACTTGCTTGACAATAGAGGTGGAAGAGTCTGTTGAGCAAAATTTTACTGAAGACCACCAAACAGACATACCACAGATTACAAAAATAAAGACGCCGCTTACAGCAGGAAATACCTACTTGCTGGAATTCTGTTTATACAATGCTTTAAAGTATACCACACTTGAAGAGGGAAGTGAACAGTGTTCTGAAACAAATCGGGTCTGCAAAGTTATGCTTCTCTACCTTTGAACTGGAATGAATGAAACAACCAAATAAATTGAATAAGTCAGTCGAAATTTAGTGCAGTTGGTCTGAAATAGATATGCGACTGACTCCGGGAGCTATGTTATGACAGTGCAAACAAAACTCCATATAATATCATACACGCGTTTATGTTACCTTGAGTGACGTGATGTGTAAATTTCAAGTTTGGTTTTCTTTACCTACTCCTTATTGTATATGTAGTGGTATATACAAGCCTCATTGTAAAGTATGCAACATTCTATAGAAACTTAAGTATTCAGTGAATGGCATATTACAAAACACTGGTGTATATCAGGAAACTTGGCTTGGTTATAGAGTAGAAAACATACTATAAGATACCTGATTGTATAGAATGAAACATACTAGAGCAGAAGGTTTGGCTGTAGAGTACATGGTTTACTATAGAGTACTTGGTTATACAGTAAGAAACATAATATAAGATACCTGATTTTTTTTTAGAGTTTAGTTTAGTTAGGACTTTACGACCTAACGTCAAACCTTTTTTAAAAACTTTGATAAGTTTTTAATATTCTGTTGTACAAAATGGTGAGTAAAGTATATTTACATTTCCCTTCTTGTTTCTTACAGCAATTGTAGCGACTTGATCACTGAGCTTTGCAGCTTTCTGCCACAAACATACTGCTTGTCGTCGAGTGAATAATGCGCATGCGTGGTTTTTCTTGGGGAAACACTCTAACTACGCATGCTTATGCAGCAGGTTCTCGGTCAGAAAGCGTAATGGCCGTACATTCAAACAAGCAGAATAATAGTATAGATTAACATTTGGTGCTTAGAGTAAGAACTACTGCACAGAACATTTGTATGCATATTAGGAATGAGGCAGTAGAACAAGTTACGCAAATAACACTTTGTGTAAATGAGAACACATAATAAAAATATTTTTTGTGCAGTGTGAGAAATGGCACATAACGTATGGTTTTAGAATATGAGAGCTACTAAATAACAGTTGAGAATGTTAGAATATCTTATTGATGTCTAGTGATAATTATATTAAGTATGCCTAGCTTTGATATTCTTGAACACTAATGTTATTAATAGTAGTTATTCAGTAAAGTTAGGCGTGCAGCAGAAGGTTTATTATTGAACACAATAAATTTAGTATATCGTTATAAATATGACTAAAACTTTTAACATGCACACTGCACTTTTAAGAACGATGCTCCAGATCCCATGTTGCCTTTCTGGCTATTTCATGCATCGACGATCGCACTCAGTTTAGTGGCCATATTGTAACAAGCTCCTAAAAAGAACGGCTAGGTCGGTCTATGAATCTACATCTTGATAAACTTTACACAGATCCTTTACTGTAAGTGCACTTGTATTGTTGATAAAGGTTGTGAATAACTCTATAACACAGTATAATATAGAACAATGCGTCGTGTTAACGGCATTGCTGATATAGGTTGTAAATTACTCTATAACACAACATAAGATTATAATAATGTGTTGTATTAACAGCAGTAGTAATTATTTCACAATAACAATGTTTATTAATGGCACTCAAATAAAAATATTAATATTGCATTCTTAAAAACAATAAATTGTACTGTCGACAGAAAATCGTTCTTTAAAAGTGATTTGTTTGACATTCACTTATTATTTATGCGTATTAGCATAAAACAAAACCATTTCTATGGAATCCAAGTTAGAGAAGTTAAAAAATGAGTAATAATATGATGGTTCTCGTCCCTCAAAGTTACGGTGTGCTTGTTACTCATCAAACGTAACTGGAAGTGAATGATTTTATTTAGAACTAGATGAAGAGAAAATGGAATTTTTGTGCTTCTCTGGTATTTCTCAAGAGCACTAACAGAATCTACTCTCCTCTCACACACGTCATCTAAATTTAGGACCTTGAAGAAAGTTCGTTGCCTAAAAAATGTATAGCACGTACAGCTGGTCAACATAACCTGAAAGAAATTCACTACATGTTCCAATATGCAGATTCAAACTGAAAGACGTCCAATCGTTTCTTAGTGATATTAATACGCATATCATAGGTTAATACAAATTCGAATGAATAGTCTATGTTAAAGCTCCAGAACATGTCTTTCACACCGTTGACACTATCTATTTAAATCAGTTATTATGGACAATTAAAATGTCATGGCTTTATTCAATTTCGAATATACAAAACATGTCCTTTATAGATACTTAAATGTACGTTAACAGTTCAAGATGTATTCAACCTGTGTCGGATATCTTACCCCGAAAATTTAGAAATATATCTTCCACAACGCTAATGAAATTTCATAAATCTATTACTATAAATATTCCTTAGTTTTCCACGACCTGAATTAAACATTATGAAATAATAGACCACGCTTAAAAGTACCAACAACTGTGTTACTGGTTATATAACACTGGTTTGAGTCCTGACACATTATCGTGCTGTTTTCTGTATAATAGCGTAGTAAAGAAACTACTTATATAATAATTTTATTTATTGTATGCACACATGAACAGATTGTGTTTTTATCTATGCATAGTATGAAAAACGAATAACAGTGTTCTCATTCAATGCACATATAACCATCATTTGGATTATCAGGACACCACATCACGCATGTCCAAACTTATTTACGTATCACTTTAACAAGACTTAATTGAAACACTATTTCACCATCGCAACTATAATAAGCGCAGCATTCCTAGTCGCACGGTGGCGTCCCATGCATAACTGAGCAGAATCTATAAATATACTTTGACAACAATGATTAAATGTTCAACACTTTATTCGGTCTTTATTCACAAACCGTGATACACCGTAGCAACCTTGAATTACAGATAAATGTTTATGAAGAAGTGAAAACTGAGACAGGAGGGATTCAGACTTGTAACTGCTTACTTGGCTTTAGCGAATTAACCCATCACGTTTCGAATGTCACTTTTCGTCTGGCAATAAACACTTTTTTAAATATATATACGCGCTTGTACTCAGAGGATTTTAGAGTGATTCTTTTATCCATTCGCAAACGCCCTTTGGCCTTCTATACATAATTTGACTAGCATTTTTTTTTTTTGCCTAAACTGTTCCTTTGAGAAATATCTCTAAGAAAATTTTCTTTTATTCTGTGTCGAAACATATTGACTGTATTCACATGTATACTCGAAATTCATTATTTCACTCCCTTTTCACATTTTTAATCTTTTTTTTTTTCCGAAGGAGGACCATTAGAGGTTGGGTTTTGTGAATTTCGCGCAAAGCTACACAAGGGTTATCTGCGCTTGCCGTCCCTAATTTAGCAGCAAATGACTAGACGGAAGGCAGCTAGTCATCAACACCCACAGCCAACTCTTGGGCTACTCTTTGACCAACGAATAGTGGGATTGACCGTCACATTATAACGCCCCCACGGCTGAAAGAGTGAGCATGTTTGGTGGTGAGGCATTCGAACCCGCGACCCTCAGATTGCGAGTCAAGCGCCCTAACCACCCGGCCATGCTGGGCCTCATGTCATCAGGACGTTCTTCTCTTGGTATATATTTTTTTTTCCTGAGCAGCTCTTGCCTATTTCCTTTCCTCAATCCAAATTTGGAAATTTTGTCACTTCACACGCTACAGTCCTATAGCACGTATTCATACTTGAGTAAAAATTCTAGTGTTGTTAATCTTGAAACATTGCAATATCATACAAAAACAGTTCCTAACAAACAAACATTACCTAAAAATTAAACTTTATTATAAGAAGCAATTTCAACTATCGCCTATACTGATACAGCTTCGACAGGTTCACGAGTTTAAATCATTCATAACACGTACCTGCATCTAAAATGCATTTTGCAGAATTAGCCTCCAAGTGGTTCAGAGGTAAGCTTGAGGGGTTATAACGCTAAAGTTCGTGGTTCGACCCCCAGAGCTAGACAAATCACAGATAGCTTATTATACTGCTTTTGTTTAGATACTTAATTTGGTTATTATTATTCTTTGACATAAGAGATGAGAAAATAATGATTTTCTTTGGTTTGGTTATTTTTGGTGTCAGGAATTTCAATAAAGATATGTTTATGGAAAATAATGCTGCGCACATACTTTATACTAATATTTTAACAGACTATTAAAATAACTATTGGTTTCAATTAAAGTTATTTTATGTCATAATTACCATATATCATATTATTCTTGATCGAATTCTAGTTTTCACATAATCTTATGTCGACCAAGTAGAAGCCAAGAAACAGCGTACTACAGTGGGAAAGTTTTAATTTTGATTACCGAATGTCACTTGTGGATGCTCAATTTTGCCCTGGCTTTATACACTTAAGAGAAGCGATTAGACAAAATTTAACATTTGAATTTATGTGTTCCTTTATCAGCAAAGGCCAATATAGAAATTGTTACCACCTGTCGAGAGGTTACAAAATAAAACAATAAGCAAATAGCATTGTTAAAAACAATGTTTGAAAAGTGTTTTTAGTATAATTAGATCTGGAAATATATGTATCAAACCAATTAAAATTGTCATGATAACTAATTCGCAAACTGCTGTGTCGGAAGTGCAGTGTTATTCATGATAATATCATTTCTTAGAAGAGAAACAGTGAGATGGCCATGGCCTGGTGTTAGTATACTAATTGTGAATCCGAATGTCTATAGTTCGCGTTCCGTTACCATAAAATCGCGCCTGTAATTTGGGGCCGTGTATGCATAATACGAGTCACAGTCAAATCCCACTATTCAATTAGATTTAGCCCAAGAGGTGGCGGTAGATGCTGCTAACTATCTGCCTTTCTACTAGTCTAGCAGCTCAAAATTACGAATGGCTAGTTCACATAGTTGTTATGTAACTTTACGAGAATATTCGAAACAAATAATCAGAAAATGTGTGTTCTAAACCTGCAAAACAGGTAACTGTCAAACTTCAGAATAGCTTGTCAGGGAAAGTTAGTTATTATTATGTCAGTTAGATGGCAGCACCCTTTATATACAGTATTGTCAATAACAACGTATATCGTTCGTGACATTTAAACACAACGTCTAGTGTTTCAGCATTGGCACAAAGAATTAAAACATTTAAAAATTAATTTTTATAATATATTATAATTATTAAATTAAAAATACTTAAAACCGCAAATAAAATTGTCTCTAGTTATTAATTTTAATTAAGTCGACTAATTATTCGACAAAAACTGGGTCTAAGACTTGAACACACTTTGAACCCAAAATTGCAGCTGAAGGTTTGGCTCAGCTCATAACAACAAGGATAGTGTAAACAGCCTGTCCTTGGCACACGCAAAGAAAAACAACGTTGACATTAAACGTCTTTCTCTTTAGTACATTAGAATCAGTGCACAGACCATAAATAATTTAAACAAATATTGGGTTGCATGTAAGAATTTTTTACATCTTATACCTCGACAACAAAGTTACGTATTAAGAATAATAACTTGATAGATAAACATTCCAGGGTTCTGGAACAGTAAACAAATGTAAAAAACAAAACAAAAAAAAACATTTTTTTATACGACATGCCTAGTCTGTTCTTGAATTTACCATTTACTTAGTCTCATATTTATATTTTGAGACACTAATACTGGAAATCTATATCCTCCTAATTTTCAACTGACAGATTATGGGAAAGGCAGCTAATTAACAACACCTACATCAAGTGGACTTGTAATACTCTACGTAAGGGTGATCCTTAAAGTTTCTGTACCATGACACGAAGGTTAGATTGTGAAATGTGTGGCAGTAGTTTCCTAAGATTTATACCATGCTCTCCAGTAAGCTCTAGTATTTGGGAATTTGTAGGTCAAAATATTGAAATTTATTGAGACATCTTACAATCCGTGGATGGAAGCAACGAAACCCGAATAATTATACTGTTTGCTTGTTTAAGCGCAAAGCTTCACAATAGGCTATCTACGCTGTGTTTACTGCGAGGTTCGAACGTCGAAATTTAGAATTTTTTTCTTCTGTTGTTATGTACAAAACTACACAATAGGCTATCACTAGGTGATTTGTCTTGTCAATTATAGTTTTTATTTGTAATAAGTTGAGTGAAATTTTTTTAACCGAGTACGGACGAAGCCAGCTGAAAACACGTGTTTGTCTATATTGTTGTTGTTGGTTTTCAGCACAAAGCTACGTAATGGACTATCTGCGCGCTACCCACTGCGCGGAATCGAAACCCGGATTTTAGAATTGCAAGTCCGGAAACTTAACGCTGACCCACAGGGGGACACGTCTAGGAAAGTAGTTGCTGTTGCAAATATATACTTTCAGAAATGCTTATACCTTGATAATATTTGTATTCAGTTTCTATATCGCTTAGTTACGGAATAGTAGTGAAAGTTTAAATACAACCACTGGAAATATTCTGGAAAAAACAAGATTTCTGCTTTGTAATATCGACTTAAGCATAGGAACGACCTAACAACATACAATACCCGCATCAACTGATCAGCTTAGACACTCACATTTATATTTAAAGATATTTTTTGGTATGCACATCAGAATGTCACCGAATATTGATATTACCAAAGGAAAATAATTAACTTTATGGACTACAGTCTTGGTATGTGAAGTACATCATATACTTTTCTGGGAACTATGCTTTTAGAAAGATGGATGGTTTATATGGTTGTTTCGTCTGTGTGGATGGTAATATAATTTCAACATTGATTCTATAAAAGCTTAGATTTAAGACTGCTGTTCATGTTATCGCAAAATACTTTCTTTTTCAACGCTCTACCTGTAGACATAACACAGTTAAGATACAGCACTGCCTACAAGGTAGTAATGGCACGTCTAGGTATACAGGAAACCGCTACATTGTTAAAACTTTTGCCACGAAAAGCTTCTTACTATATAATATTAAACATATAAATTGTACTTCCTTTGTCTTTCTCAATTATACGTAGAACAGTCTGCACAATGTACTTTCACCTTAATTTATTCACAACAAAAAAATGTTCGTAACTTTGCTATTTGTTATGCTAAATGAAGTATATGCACACGAAAATACGCATATGAAAAATTAGCACATTTGTCACGGTTTAACGGTCAAAAGATAAAAATCACAAAACCCTTATAAAGATACGTTGAATTACGTCCTAAGTTTCGAGTACACTAAGATGGTTTTCTATTCACACTAATAATGTAAGTACTGAAATCCAGCACGGGTTTCATAACTGTAACGCTATTTCTTTTTTGTGGAGTTAAATATCAAATAAACATCAACATGCGGTTTGCTACTAGGAGAAAGCTGGGATTGAGAATAAGCGTGAAGATGGAGTACAAGGGCATGATGACGAACAGTAAGCAAGTCTGCAATTTTTTCTTAAACGTTTAATGTTTGCATAATCTATATTGAAGGTAAAAAAGCCCATGGCAACGCGGTTTACTGTAATCATAGTGATATAAATTTTAAGTTTGACATTAATTAGTTGACTTACATAAACAAGTGCATACAATTAAATGATGATAAAAACTATGGGATATCTAATAAGAGACAGTCTCTGGTTAATATCGAAGGTTATTGTCCGTTAACTCCGAACGTGGATGGTATAGACCATTTCTAACATTTTCAAGAAACTCTTCAATTAACAACGATCCTAACTACAGATCTAAGTAATTACTACAATGAATGATTACTAGAGTGAATTTGGAATGCAGAGTGTAGCCCAGCGGTCCATAGTTTGTGTCCCATTACTGCAAAAAAAAAAAGGAAAAAATCGCGCGTGCACTTTGGGGCCGTGGATCCTTTATAAGATATGAAGATCAGATACCATTACTCGGTCAGATTAGAGAAGCTCAAGAACTAGTGGTGAGTGATGTTGATTAACTGCCTTCCCTCTAGTCTATTACTTCAAAATTTGGTACGGCTAGTGCAGACTGCCTTCGTGTAGCTTTGCACGAAATATAATAAAAATAAGTAATTGAAAGGATAAATAAAGTATAGTTAATGTATGTACTAGTCTATTTATGAAGAAAACACATAAGATGCTATTTGAAACTGGAAAATTATTCTTTAAAATAATAGGTTTAAACATCGAACTAACAACAAAAATCACGCGAATTTACGTGTTATTGTGATAATTCATTGCAGGAACGTGTGCTAAACTCGATTCATTAGACATTGCATATAATAACATAACATTTAACACGCGTTAAAGCACTATAAAAATACTTCATTAAAATTAAAACTTTCATGTTTTTACATCTAAAATTTAAGGTTTACAATAAACAGTACATAAATTTGGTTATGTATACATATAAATTATTTGACATTTGAATTCCTGTAGAGATACCAAAACCCACATTCATCTTGCAGTACCGAATTATAAAGGCTGGAGGCAGCAATTTTCCAGAAGCAGCATCTCGTTGCCAGGCAACTACACCACACGCCCGTTACTAAGTGCTGACGCGAAAAGATGCCGATGAGCGGTTCTCCTATAACTCTTTACATAGACAAAGCAAAAGGCACGGAACCTAATTGTATTTATCTTCGGTGGAAGTGACACCGTCAAGTTGGCTGGTAACTAGCGTCAACAATTCCACTCCCAAGAGGACTTTGTAGGCTAAATCGTTAGTGAATAATGTAGATCGTGCATACCCAATGAAAAGTTACCTCTTACAAAATTCGCACAATGTACACATTACCGATAGTCACCACCACTCAAGAAATAATTCAACTCGATTCTCTTGTTTACCTAGAGGGCGCATAGTGGTGTAATTAAAAGTCGCAATGTAAGGAGCGATGAATAAGTTAATGTTGAATATTAATTACAGAGCAGATGAAATCAAGAACAAAGAGCGGAAAATATTAAATAAGCATATAAAGCACAATTCTATATGTACGTGTAATAATCAACAGTACATATCTCTGCACATGGACACTGAGGATTTCGAAAAATGTTTTTATACATCTTAGCCGTAACATTATATCGATTACTCCGCTAGGCTGTCCTAACTATGCGACACACAGTGTTGTTTTTTGTTGTTGTTGTTTTTTTTTGGGGGGGGGGCAACTAGTTGTATTTTACCGAAGGCACGGAGGAGCTGATATACGCGTTGTTCCTTTAGATGTGTAGATTTATATATATGATATATTCATTTTGTAGTGTTTATGAAAGATGCCCAGAAACTCGGAGGAGTATAAATATACGGGAAGTATACGTATGATCTGAAAATATCCGGGAAGTATTTTTATACATTTTGTGTAATTATTTAGCTCAATACTTATATGCAAAATTGGCTTTAACTATTGACTGATATTTTAAAGTTCTCAGTAATATATACTGTATAAGATGAACGAAGTAGAAGCTTTATTCTTGTAAGAGTAAATTATTAAGCAGAAAAACAAACACGACAGTGATGCTAATGATACACTCTTTCTACGTGACTTCATTAGCCGGTGTATTTTGCTGCCAAGTCGTAGGTCAAACTGTTCGTGCACAGGTGCCACCTAGAGCGTAATAATACTCACACCCCACGAACAATCCGTCGGTAGTCGATCGATATGTCTGACGGGAGGAGCTGCACGAAACAGCGTGTTTACATCGTGATTCTCAAGCCGATTTCCTCCCCGTACATTCAAATTCGATTAACGATTGTTAATAACAAAACTATGTAACGATAAACAACAAATCTTAAACTGTATCAACAGAAGGTATAAGAGAAGACATTCTAAGAATGTGTTATATTCTATACGAATACAAGGAGAATGTGTTATATTCTATCCGAGAACAAGGAGAATGTGTTATATTGTATCCGAGAACAAGGAGAATGTGTTATATTATATACGAATACAAGGAGAATGTGTTATATTATATACGAATACAAGGAGAATGTGTTATATTCTATACGAATACAAGGAGAATGTGTTATATTGTATCCGAGAACAAGGAGAATGTGTTATATTCTATACGAATACAAGGAGAATGTGTTATATTCTATACGAATACAAGGAGAATGTGTTATATTCTATCCGAGAACAAGGAGAATGTGTTATATTGTATCCGAGAACAAGGAGAATGTGTTATATTGTATACGAATACAAGGAGAATGTGTTATATTATATACGAATACAAGGAGAATGTTTTATATTCTATACGAATACAAGGAAATCGAATAATCAACTTTATTTAGTCGTTTTCTTCCTCCTCTATTCATATTATTTTTATCTTAAAAAATCTATCGTCTGTTCTCTTCAATGTACGATTCTATGTATCTATCACTTTCTAATCAATTCAACACATAAAAGTGTTCGTCCTTTAATTATGATTCACTCTGTCAACATGAAACGATAATTTCTAATCAAACTTATCCCTTCAATGACACCTTTAAAAACAATGCTAGTTCATCACTAAACTTGTCCCTTCAATGAAACCTTTAAAAACAATGCTAGTTCATCACTAAACTTGTCCCTTCAATGACACCTTTAAAAACAATGATAATTCATAACTAAACTTGTCCCTTCAATGACACCTTTAAAAACAATGCTAGTTCATCACCAAATTTGTCCCTTCAATGACACCTTTAAAAATAATGCTAGTTCATCACTAAACTTGTCCCTTCAATGACACCTTTAAAAACAATGCTAGTTTATCACTAAACTTGTCCCTTCAATTACACCTTTAAAAACAATGCTAGTTCATCACTAAACTTGTCCCTTCAATGACACCTTTAAAAACAATGCTAGTTCATCACTAAACTTGTCCCTTCAATGACACCTTTAAAAACAATGCTAATTCATAACTAAACTTGTCCCTTCAATGATAATCTTTAAAAACAATTATAGTTTTTAGCTAAACTTGTTCCTTCAATGATAACATGTAAAAACAACGATAATTTCTAACTAAACTTGTCCCTTCAATGATAATCTTTAAAAACATTTATAGTTTTAACTAAACTTTTTTTCCTTCGACGATAACCTTTGAAATTTAAAGACTCAGAACAGCGTATATCTCCGCCACGCAGCGTTGATCATATTCGGCTTTCAAAAAATATGAAAATGTGTCCGTCGTTATCAACAGATACGGACCATTTTTGGCAGGACAATGAATAATAATATTCTACATAAGTCCACCAAGTTTCATCAAGATCCAATCAATTTTTAACATTTGTTAACAGAGGGATTTTTTATTTTCGTGACCTTGACCTTTGACTTCGACCCTAAAAAATAATCACTTCTAAGTTGGGTCGTAATCCAAACTATACCAACTTTCGTCCAAATTCATTCAGTCATTTTCGAGAAATTTTGCTCAGAAACACACACAGGGATGAAAACATAACTTCTGTCCACCTTCGGTAGCGGGAGGTAACAATGATAATTTTTAACTAAACTTGTCCCTTCAATGAATACCTTTAAAACGATCATTCCTTCAACATGTAACAATTTTAATGTGTAACACATCCACTTCTTTCAATATATAACAGTATATATATATATAACCATTGAAGCATGTTATTCCTTTAATTATAACAATGCTAATCTCTAACAGTATCTTATCCCTTCAATATGTAATACCATTAATCTCTATGAGAATTTTATTCCTTCATTGCAACTCTCTAACATGTCATCCTTACAATATGAACCAGTGCTAATCTTCAACAGTCTCTTATAGATATAATTATGCTGAACTTTTAGCAACATACAACCTGTTAAATACACGTATAAATACCTAATCTTTATAATCTAAGCGTCAAAACTTCAATTCTAATGTCTATTATATCTAACAATTCCTAATCTCAAGCGCTTAATACATCTTCTGTGTAGAAATACTGTCCTCGGTGACCCAGCATTAAGTTTCAGAGCTTATAATATTAAAATATGGGTTCAATGCCTGTGGCAAAGAAGCACAGATAGCTCATTGTTTAGAGCTTTGCGCAAAAAAACAACAACAACAACAACAACAAAGAAAAACATCAAAAAGACAAGAAGGTAGAAATATATGACCTAAGCGTTTATCTATAACTAGCAGCATTTAATCCCCGAAAATTAATTTCTTATGTAAACAACACGTATCGCTTAATCTATGTCATCTCATTTTTATCTATCTTCTAAGTATAGTTCTCTATATAGAACAGGTATTCGATCTTTAACATCTAATCCGAGACTCTTCTATATCTGGCAATAATTATATCTCATTTATCTATATATATATATATATACTGCGTCATTTCAATCACTAACATCCAATTTCTGCTCTAAGGAGCTTATCTTCTCTCTACAGACATATATATTTTCTAGCATTTCTTATCCATATGTCATTGTGTAATTTATTTCTTATTCTTCCTCTATACACTAATACTTAATTTCTAGCATCTCATCATTTAATCTTTACACTACACATGAACATTTAAATTATATGAAAGGGATTTACTATATACAAACCCACGAATAATAAAAGACCAAAGAAACAGTAAGCAGAAGCAGAAAGGACAGAAAGAAAAAAAAAAGACCAAAAGAGCTTCAGCGTGAGTAGCTTCACATATTAGGTATGGTTCATTAAAACCCAGTCTAACACCTCATATAGACAAATTTTAGCAAAGCTTGATAGTGACTGCTTAAGTTTATACAGTTATATGAAAGAATTCACTATACAAAGTATTATGAGTAATATAAGATGAAAGACATAAAAATACACCAGAAAAACTGACATTATAAACAAACCTCTCCGGTACCGAACATTTAATGAACAAATGTTTCCTAATGTTCAAGTTTCGATCCTGTTTCCTGTGGAAAGTTTCAATAAACAGACTATGTCATATGCAGTTGGACACTTCAGTGATACTTTTATAGGACAAAAAGTCGTTAAAGAACAAATGCTATTCTAGTTTGTTCCAAATAGATCGACCAATCAGTGTACATATACTTGATAAGTAATACAGGGTGTTCGAAAAGTCTGGAACCATAAAATGTGATCCACATGTTTGGATGAACAGCACGATTAACTCAACCTTCTCATGCTTTGACAGCGCCATAATCAGTCGCTTATCTGAAATTAAGAAAAGCTGCAAATCCTTTATGGTTCCAGACTTTTCGGACACCCTGCATATCATGTCAAACGAATGTTATTCAAAAATATTTCGCTTTGCAGTATTTTACATGAAAAATACATACCACAACATGCTTTAAAGTCTATTAATATCAGTTAAAAGAAAAGAAACATACAACTTATACTATACCTAACTGTCTAGTAATAACAAACAATAACAGAGAATACTGTGTATTATTCTACTGGCCAACACTAGTAGCGTTATATCTTTTACCGAAAATTGTACTGTAGTTATAACAATACTACACTATATCGTATTGTATAGGGCTCAGTAATTATAATATTTACAGTATATTGTATTGATTGGCTATATGTCCACTATTCACGACATACAATTACACCTACATTATCCATAAAATATGCTATTGCACACAACATACAATTAAAATGCCTGACATTATTCATATGTAATTCTACTATCCATACAATTAAACCTGTCTAAGGCTATCCATAACATGTAATTGTACTTAACTGGCACTATCCACGACAAAAATTACACCATATATAATTAAACTTGACTAGTTACTATCCACAACAGAAATTGACACAATACACATGATATGTTATTCCACTTAACTGTTGCTATACACGACATAAAAAGCACCTATCTGACATTATCCATGGTATGTAATTGCACCAAGCTGTCACTTTCTACGACTGTCTGACAATCTTCTTCTTCCGTAGCTTTTTCCCGTATTTATACGGGGTCGCTATTTTCGGTGTTGGCAGGGTTTTTACGGCCGGATGCCCTTCCTAACGCCAACCACCCTCTAATTTAGCAGTGTAAGACTAGAGGGAAGGGTGCTAGTCATCACCACCCACCGCCAACTCTTGGGCTACTCTTTTACCAACGAATAGTATAACGCCCCCACGGCTAAAAGGTGAGATGGGGGCGCGAACCCGCGACCTGCAGAATGCGAGCCGAGCGTCTTGCCCACCTGGCCATGCCGGGCCTCCATGACTGTTTGACAATATCCATATGTAATTGTACTTGACTAGTACTATCGACGACATACAATTGAACCTGACTGACGCTATCCATGATGTGTAATTGCACTTGACGGATATTATCCAAGACATACAATTACAGCTGTCTAACACTCTCCACGATATGTAGTTGTACCTGACTGGTAGTAACCACCATATACAATTATACCTGTCTGACACTATTCTTAATATGTAATTGTGCTTGATTGGTACTATTCAAGACATACAATTAAACATGTCTGAAACTATCCTTGATATGTAAATGAACTTGACTGACAATATCCACAACATACAATTACACCTAACACTATCCGCGACACATAATTAAACCAGATTGACACTATCCAGGGTATGTAATTGCACCAGACTGGCACTATTCACGACATACAATTGCACTTGTTTCAGAAACTTTCCAAGATATGTAATCCCACCTGACTGAAACTATCCACAACATACAGTTACTCTTCACAGACATTATCCGTAATATAATTGTATATGACTGCTACTATCCACGACGTACAATTAAACCTGCCTGACATTATCCATAATATGTAATTGTACCTGACTAGTACTATCCATGACATACATTTACGTCTTACTGAAACTATACATGGCGTGTAATTGCAATTGATCAGTACTATCCATGACATAAAATTACATCTTTACTGGTTACTACCTAGGACATAACATTACTCTTGACATACATTACCCATGATGTTATTGCACTTGAATTGTACTATCCACGACATGAAACTAACCTGACTCACACTATCCAATATATGTAATTGCACTTAACTGGTACAATCCACGACATACAATTATATCTGTCTGACACTATCCATGATATGTAATTGCGCTTCACTGGTACTATTCACGACATGCAATTACCCATGTCTGACACTATTCACGTCATACAATTACCCCTCACAGCCATCTTCCGTAATATAATTGTACTCGACTGCTACTATCCACCACATACAATTAAATCTGACTGACACTATCCACCACATACAATTAAATCTGACTGACACTATCCACCATATACAATTAAATCTGACTGACACTATCCACCACATACAATTAAATCTGACTGACACTATCCACCATATACAATTAAATCTGACTGACACTATTCATAATATGCTACTGCATTTGACTGGTACTGTAAAGAACATACAAGTACACCTGCCTGACATTATCCATATGTAATTGCACTTGACGGATACTATCCACGACATACAATTAAATCTGACTGGCATTATCCATGATATATAATTGCACTTCAGTAGTATTATCCACGACTTACAATTACACCTGTCTGACACTATCCATGATATGTAATTGCACTTGACTGACGCTATCCATGATGCGTAATTGCACTTGAAGGATACTATCCACGACATACAATTACATTTGTCTGACACTATCCACGACATACAATTAAACCAGACTGACGCTATCCATGATGTGTAATTGTACTTGACTGGTACTACCACAGCATACAATTACACCTGTCTTACACTATCCAAGATATGTAACTGCACTTGAAGAGTCCTATATACGACATAAATAACACCCGACTAACGCTATTCATGCTATATAATTAAACTTGACTAGTTACTACCTATGACACAAAATTACTCTTAAATGACACAACCTAAGATGTTATTGCATTTGAGTGGTACTATCCACGGCATACACGAGTTTGACACTACTCATGATATGCAATTACACTCGACTAGTACTATTCACAACGTACAATTAAACCTGTTTCACACTATCCATGATATGTAAATGAACTTGACTGGCAATATCCACGGCATACAATTACACCTGACACTATCCACGACATATAATCAAACTGACTGATAATATCCAGGGTATGTAATTGCACCAGACTGACACTATTGACGACATACAATTGAACTTGTCTGACACTATCCAAGATTTGTAATTGCACCTAACTGGTACTATCTGCGACATACAATTACACCTCACTGACGCTGTCCATATTATGTCTTTAAAATTGCCTGGTTACTATCCACGACATGAAATTACACCTGATTGACACTGCAAATGATATGTTATTTTACTTAACTGTTGCTATCCACAACATAAAATGCACCTATTTGACACTATAGATAATATGTAATTGCACATGTCTGGTACAATATATGATATACATTTAAGCCTGACTGACACTATCCACAAAATGGAGTTATAATTGACTGGCACTATCCACGACATACAATTAAATCTGCCTGACTCTATCCATGATATGTAATTGCGTTTGACTGGTACTAACCACGGAATACAATTACACCTGGCTGTGACTATCCATATGTAGTTGTACTTGTCTGGTACTTTCCACAACATAAAATTACACCTCACTCACACTATTCATAATATGTAATTGTGCTTGACTGCTTCTATCAGCCACAAAGAAATGTACCTGACTGACATTATCCATAATATGTTATTGAATTAGATGGAAAATGACCCCCCAGTGGAACAGCGGTATGTCTGCGGACTTACCACGCTAGAATCCGGGTTTCGATACCGTGGTGGGCAGAGCACAGATAGCCCATTGTGTAGCTTTGTGCTTAATTAAAAACAAACAAACAAGATGGTAAATATACACAACTTACAATTAAACCTGTCAGACACTATCCATATGCAATTGTAATTGTCTGGTACTATCCACAACATAGAATTAATCCCAACTGACATTATCCATGATATGTAATTCCACTTGTTTGGTACTATCCACAACATAGAATTAATCTTAACTGACATTATCCATGATATGTAATTCCACTTGTTTGGTACTATCCACAACATAGAATTAATCTTAACTGACATTATCCATGATATGTAATTGCATTTGTCTAGTACTATGATATACAATAAACCTGACTGACATGATCCTTAATATGTAATTGCATTTGTCTAGTACTATGATATACAATAAACCTGACTGACATGATCCTTAATATGTAATTGCATTTGTCTGGTACTATCCATGATATACAATAAACTTGACTGACATGATCCTTAATATATAATTGCATTTGTCTGGTACTATTCGTGACATAAAATTACACCCGACTGACACCACACATGATATGTTATTGCGCTGAACTGGAGCTATCTACGACATAAAATGCACCTATCTGACATTATAAATAATATGTAATTGTCTATCTAATACATACATTTAAACCTCACTGACACTATCCATAATGTGTAATTGTAATTGACTGGCACTATCCACGACGTACAATTAAACCTGGCTGACACTATCCATAATATATGTAATTATATTTGACTGGTACTATACACAATTCCACTTGTCTGGTTCTATATACAACGTACAATTAAATCTGACTGACCATATTCAAGATATATAACTGCACCTGACAGGTACTATCCATGACATACAATTACATGTGACTGATACTACCCATGATGTTATTGCATTTGAGTTGTACCATCGATGACTTACAATTACATTGATTTACACTATCCATGATATGTTATTGCACTTAACTGATGCTATCCACGACATAAAATGCATCTCTCTGACACTATCCATAACATGTAATTGTACTTCACTGGTACTATCCATTGACAAATTGTACCAACAAACTAAAGGCCTTGCGATGGGTTCTCCTTTATCTCCTGTTTTGAGTGACATATTTATGGATGTTTTTAAAGACACCAAGTTACAGAAAGCTGTAATAAGACCTATAGGGTACAGAAGATATGTAAACGACACCTTCATGATATGGCGAAACAACAGTGAAACCCTGAATACTTCTTGATCCACATGAAGGACAATGACATAAGAATTAAATTTACCATGGAGTCCAATGAACACGAACTGCGTTTCTTAGATGTTCTTGTTAAAAACATGACAACAATTAAAATCTAGTGTATTTTGTAAACCGTCAGCATGCCACCACATTACATTTCTAACCATCCTTTAAGTCAGAAACTAAGTACGTTTTACACATGTCTGGCGTGCCCTCAATATATGTTCTGACATCACGGAAATAAACAACAACAAAAATGTACTTAAAAGCAGTAGCTGTGGATAGAGGTTACGACCCAAAAGTCATTGACAGAGCTTTCTATAAAATGAAAGAAAAAACAACTACAGGTGAAATACTCAAAACTAACTACATACAAACAAGAAAGAAATTCAAAACAAGAATGAAAAAACACCAGTTTCATAAAAACCATGGTAACATAACGTCCTCTTCTGTAGCCGAACACTTCTGGTACTGTGATGGTACTTATGGCTGGAATAATGTAAATATCTTAAGATACGCACAAAATAACATAGAAAGAAACTTGAGAGAAAGTATTTGTATAATCAAAAACATACCCCTATGTATAAACAGAGATGATGGGCCAATCAACATGTCCTATTGGAAGACTTGTTTATCTTAAATATTCTAGCACGTATGTCTTACCTCCCCACCCCCCCATCTCTTGATCTTGTTTTTTCAAAAATTAACTCGCCCATTAACGGATGGTACCAGATACTTACTTAACGGATAGTGTAGAATTTTGTCCTGATGATTGTAACATGTTTACCGAAACTAGTTGGCTGTAAATTATAATAAATAATTTTACTTATTACTTTGCCAAAATCGTCGTTTTTTTGTAATTGTTACTCATGATAGGTAAATATTTGACTGGTACTACCCACGATATACAATTACACCTCACTGACATTATCCATGATATGTTATTGCACTTAACTGACACTATCCACAACACACATTTACACTTGTCTAACACTACCCATGACATACAGTTGAAACTGATTGACAGTATCCATGATATGTAACTCCATCTGACTGGTACTATCCACGACATGCAATTAAACCTTAATGATATCATCCATAGTATGTTCTTGTCTGGTGCTATCCACGACACAAAATAACACCTGACTGACACTACACACTTGTTATTCCACTTAACTGGTGCTATCCACGACATAAAATGCACCTATCTGACACTAGAGATAACATATAATTGTACTTGTCTCGTACTATCTACGACGTATATTTAAATCTGACTGACAATATCCACGATATGTAATTGTCTCAAAGTGGGTTCCTCGTCATCGAAATAGCTTATTGTTTAAGTGAAATTAATAGCATGTGCCAACAAACGCACTCGAGAGTAGTCCCTTACAGGTGGGACAAAGTGTTGTAGAACTTCAAACGCCATAATATGTGCACTTAGGTTCAACTGCCACGCCAGAGATACCAAGAATTCATGTATAGCTATCCATAATGTTGAATTATTAATTAGAAGTAAGGCACCCAGTCAGTAGCACTTGACACCACGTGGGCTTTGTCGAGCTCTTTGGACGGAACTGGTGGACTAATTGACACTTTTATAACGCGCCTATAGCTGAAAGCGCGAAACCTGTTCAGCAGATTTACGTCTCGATATAATAACCCTAAGTCACTTCCAGCTTATGTTTTTGTAGACGGCCGTACTGTCTCAAGAAAAAATTCTAAGAGTAATTTCAAAGATAACACATATCATAGTCTTGGATGTTATTTACACCTGTATGTTTTACACGGACCTAGAGAAGTCTAACTACTGTACATTACCAACTATGAGCAACTGTATATTGTGGATAGTAAAATCTAATATACATGTTGTAGATTTTATCAGTAAATAGAAAATGGTATTCGTTTCCAAGTGGAACTATATGTGATGAACAGTAACTGTGAAATATTATTAGCGCAGTTACGTATCATGGATAGTGTCAGTATAGGTGTAATATGGTCATTCAGATTTAATTGTATGATGTATATAGAATCAGACAAGTGGAATTACATATCATATACAATATCAGTCTGGTTTACTTGTATGTCATCGATATTACCAGAGAAGTACAATTACATACGGATAGTATCAGACAGGAGTAATTGTATATTGTGTATAGTGTCAGTTAAGTGCAATAACATATCATGGATGATGTCAGTGAGGTATAATTGTATGTCGTGGATAATACCAGATATGAATAATTACATATTACGAAGAGTGTCAAACAGGTTTAATTTTATGTTGTGGCTAGTATTAGACAAGTACACATATTATCTCAAGTGTCAGGGTGTCAGGTATATGTATTTTATGTCGTAGATAGCACCAGTTAAGTGCAATAACATATCATGGATGATGTCAGTGAGGTATAATTGTATGTCGTGGATAATACCAGATATGAATAATTACATATTACGAAGAGTGTCAAACAGGTTTAATTGTATGTTGTGGCTAGTATTAGACAAGTACACATATTATCTCAAGTGTCAGGGTGTCAGGTAGATGTATTTTATGTCGTAGATAGCACCAGTTAAGTGGAATAACATTTCATGTGTTGTGTCAGCCAGGTGTAAATTTATGTCGTGGATAGTAACCTGTCAAGTTTCATTATATAGCATAGATAGCGTCAGTCAGATGTAATTTTATGTCGTTGTTAGTACTAGTCAAGTGCAATTACATATATTGGATAGTGTCAGACAGGTGTAATTGTATGTAATACATAATACCATCCAACCACAATTACATATTAAGGATAGTGTCAGTCAGTTGTAATTGCATATCGTGGGCTAGTACCAGTCAAGAATAATTAAAAATAGTGTCAGTCAGGTGTAATTGTATGTAATACATAATACCATCCAACCACAATTACATATTAAGGATAGTGTCAGTCAGGTGTAATTGTATGTCGTGGGTAGTACCAATCAGTTGCAACTACATAATGCTTGAAGACGGCTTGAATGGGTAATGAAGAAACACTTATATTAAAGTTTTTCTTCATTACCCATTCAAGCCGTCTCCAGGCATTATTAATATGCTCTTTGATATACTTCATTCACTATTTTAAATGATAACTGTACGGTTCTTATTTTGCTATTTAATTTAGTTTAAAATTGGTTGTTAATTAGTTTGTTTGAATTAACAGTTTAATTAAACAACATGAGGTTTGTTTTATTGATAAAACTTCAAAGTGAAAGAAAACATTATTTTTTTTCTCACCTTAATAGAATCATAACAAGCTACAACACGTCCATCCTGGACTTCTATGTTAGCCGGCGGATGAGCAAATTTACATTCCGTATCGGGACGACTGCATTTATTCCTCTGGTATTCTCTGCATACTTCCAACTGTAGCCAGCGAGAATCTTTCACGTTGTTAATCATGGCCATCATCAGCAGCTAGTTTGGAGATTACAGAGCGAAAACCAGTTTTTTTTTTTGTTGTTGTTATTCGGTCCAGGACAAAGAAATGACTTATCGAGATTGACTGAGAGATTCTGGAGGGTAAAGAGTTAAGAGATTTCGGCAGGCAATGTAATCTCAAAGGATGATAAGGGCGTAAATCACTTTTAGTCAAGATGAATTTGCCAGACGGTCGACAGACGCCTGTCTGTTTAAGCCATGAAGTACAGTAGCCTTATATGTCCACACGTACCCAGAGTTCAAGAACAAGTAACAACAGGAAAGTAACTTTTTTTCACTGAAACATTCACTTTCGGCACAGTGTCAGGGAAAAATCGACAGGACTAGTGAAATTTATTAGTAAGAAGAAAGGCTTTTGTGTCAGTTGAACTAACAAACGATTTAAATATTCTAATGGCAAGAACAAGACTTTTTGATTTGATGTTATCTAATCTCTTCCTCAGGATTTGTGGAGACTGGGCGGCTGTTGGGACAGGATGGGCAAACTGGACGGGCAGCCAAGTCTGTTTCTAAATACGTGGCCAATCCTGAAACATACGTGTATACCGTGATCAAAAGTTCATGGACAGAGAAAAACAACAACAAAAACATACACAAAATATTTGAGTTTGGCAACGAAACAATCTTACAAAATGAAAAATGCTATATACATTTTTATGCGCATTTACACTTTTTCTTTTTTATGGCGACACAGTAATATATTTTGATTGATAATTCCAGGTCAGTATTAGACTTGCAGAGGATAGAGAAATTTGATAGTATAGGTTGATGTCCTGTTTCTTCACTATGTTGGCGTATAGAGGAAACACAGGGGCTATTCAATTTTTTTAGCGTTTTGATGGAAATTCCCATATGTTCATGGGCTCTGACTTTTAAATGGCGTTTGGTTTTGCCAATATAGGAGGCCTTACAGCCTCCACACGTGTAAAGATAGACAAGCTAGGAACATTTTGATTATTGACAAATAATTCAGTAGACGGGCAGTACTGAATTAACGCATAAGCCACCTAGGCCAGGGCCTGGGACCTCGGCCATACAGGGACCCCGTCGGCCACCCAAGTAAAAACAAATATGGTTCGTAAAAATAGCAGAATAAAGGCAAGAGGGAGTTATTATTATTATCATTATTGTTATTTCCAAATAATAAATTGGCCTAAGACCCCACTAAACCTTAATCCGGCCCTGTACACAGGTACATGTATTTTTCACCAATATCACCTTACCCTGTTCATCAATAACACCAGCGTTCTCTTCTATATCATTATACCCACTTTTTCTGTATATCACTATTATACCGTCTCTATTGAGTTTTTCATACATTTTCAATTGTTATATATATATGCTTTACCTACTGCCATTCCAATCTTTTCCGAATATTACTGTCACTGTACCTTCCTTATTTTTATTACCTTCGAATATATATATACACAACACCATACGTACCACATCTGCTTATATATATATATATATATAAAGATACAGGTGGAATTGTTATAGACCATTGGTAATGAGGTTGATAAATCTAAAAAATAACTGCACATATTGTTTCGTGATAATTTGATCACCACTATTAGCTATAACAGAAAAGTATCTGTATTCTGTATGTATGATAAAGCTACAAACGGCGTTTGCCGCCCTCCCTAATTTTGAACTACTGACAATAAGGAAGGCAGCCAGTCAGTAGCACCTTATCACTCATCATCCATGCGAAGGAACTTACTGTCATTATTATGAGGCACCCACAGCTTAAAGTGCTGGAAATACTGTGTGCCATTGCCCGGATTCGAACCTAACTAGCCAGCTCCAAAATGTAGAACTCTACCACAGAGCCACCCCGTGTTCATTAACTGAAAAAAAGGGATTCTAAAAAGAGATTCAAATATAAAAATACCCGAGGCAAAAGCATGTTAATAAATACATGTGTATGAATAGTGTTACGAAATAAATTATATTTTATTCACTTTAAGCTAACTATATCAGATGTTAACGTGCACCAATGACAATGAGGGTATAGGTTACCAACATCATTCCTTAACACAGCCCATTAAATACGATGAATAAACCCCTCCGTCGTTTTGTCATATTCATCATTGCGGTTCAGTAAAATGTAGATGTGATATTTACGAATTCAACTGCTTAAAGGTTCTTTGAAAACATCAGTTATTATGAAGTTTTGTCCAAGGTTGGACGTCCTTGTGAGAATCAAAAAGACTGAGGATCTCACTGCGCTAGGTCAGAACTGTGCATTTCATGAACTTAATTATAACACATTGTTCAAAACCAGTCACTCGAATATGTTATTTTGTAACTGTTGCACGATACTCAACGTTGAAAAACATAATACAAGATTACTGAAAATTCTTAATTCGAAAATGGGGACTAGTGATCTTAAAAAAATACAGAAACAAGATAGGTAGCTTAAAGTGAAAATGCAATCGCCAAAAAAAGTCAACAAGCTTAAGGTTTGAGACGTAGTGTTGACATTATTTCCTCAAGCTACAAGTCCCTATTTTGACTCCATGTCTAAAAGTTGTAATATTC
>NW_013668307.1:68411-89123 GCF_000517525.1 Limulus polyphemus
TACAAGTCCCTATTTTGACTCCATGTCTAAAAGTTGTAATATTCAGGAGAGTCAAGATAGCGATTTGTAGCTTGAGGAAATAATATCAACACTAGTCTCAAACCTTATGCTTGTTTGTTTACTTTTCTGCAATTGCATTTTCACTTTAAGCTACCTATCTTGTTTCTATATTTTTGAAGATCCCTATTCCCCCTTTTTAAATTAATTTTTTTAATAATCTTGTTTTTTTAGCTTTTTTTATGTTCATAATTGACCTAAATCTGTATAATAGCAATACGTTCCTATTTGAAACAGTTTAGACTAATCTATACATATATACATGCAGGCTTTATAGTTATTTAAGTTGTAAAGCCGTATATATAGATAGCCATATGAATTTTTCATGTTGTATAGACGCATGTATATATATATATTCAATGTAAATATAAGGCAATGTGTCATAAAATAATAGGATATGTATACAAATAAGCAATTTTAATATCTCTTATACTTGATATGTTCCCCCTTCATCTTCCTCCTCTCTGCTGGCTATAGTAAGGTTGGTCACGGTTTTACTACAGCTGGCCAGATTTCCTCTTAGAGTGACAATTCTGCACACTTCTACGAGGTCGAAAACGCATTAATTAACAATTATGAATTGATTATGTTAATATACCTTTCCTACCTCCATTTCTGATGGTCATGGTTTGGGTCATGACACTTCAACGACTCTCTTCCACTATGACGACCCTAAACTCTGGTGGGTCGTCGTTTCTGCAAACTTTATCTGAAATATATTTTCTAAATAGAATATATAGCTATAAAATTTCTGCCTCACTTTCGCCTGGAATCGCCATCTCCTGCTTGCACGATTCTTGCCAGTCCTTATAGTCATCTTCAAGGATGGCTACTTTATCTGCAATACCTATAAAATTCGCAATCACTCAGTGTTGGCTATAATTCGACACTTAGCATTAGCCGATGCTCGAAACTCAGCTTGGTGTATCTTTTAAACTATGGCTTACAAGATGTCTGCTGTAGGAGACAACCTAGCCGTTTTAGTCGTTTGTGTAATATGGCCGAAATCGATCATGCAGTGGTAAAAAAACAACAACTGTGATCCTGTCAGCAGCGTCGTGTCCAAAAGGGTAGGTACCCTATACATAACAAACGACATGCGACATCAAACAGTTGCAATGGTAAGTTAATAATCGCGATGGTACATATAAACATATTTGAGCGATTATACAGCCGCTGTTCTTTACTAGGTAATAAAATAAACTTAAAAACTACCCTGCACAATGCGAAATGATGCGTTTAGTAATACTGCTCAGGTTTTATTACAATACTCACAGCCATATTTGCTCTAGGCTGGCGGAACAATAAAACAAAACAAAACATGAGCAATCTTTAGTATGAACCACTACCATGGTTCATGATAAGACACTGTTAGCAGCGGACAGACACTAGTCCATCAATACGATCATTCGTTGTCCGCTATTTACGGATATCAAATGTAAAGGAAAGGAAATCCTATTTCTTTCTGAACGATCCTCAAACATTGCATCCGGCTCTCAACCAATTGAAAAATGTACTTCAACTGTACTGAAAAATCCATATTTTATTAATAATCATTTCATAATGCGAAAACTATATGTTTCACAGAGTTCAATAAAAAATATTACAAGATCACACGTCTTACATATTTATAGTGACTACCAAGAACAAAAATATGATATTCACTTTTTTTCTAAAACACAAAATACATAATTTATCACAGGGTTTATCAGGAACATTCTTTATATTAACACATAATAAGCATTCTATATATAACGCATAGTGAGTAGTATCTACCACGACTAATTATAAGATACCATTACAAGTATTCACTGTCTTACACAAATATTAACATTCTTTATATAATAGCCAAGTTAATTTATCCAGCGCCCTCAGCGGCAAGGCATAGCACAGATGGCCAATTGTGTAGCTTTATGCTTAAGAACAAATATACAAACTTTTATTCAAACATCATGAACATTTTTATAAGACATATCATGATAATTCATTTTATAAGGCACACTACTCGTATTTTTATAAGACATATCATGAGAATTCCTTTTATAAGGCACACTACTCGTATTTTTATAAGACACTTTTATGGGTACGTTTTTAAACATTTATGTCATACGCGTTCACTTAGAAGACGCATCATAAGTATTCGTTACTGATGCATATCATGGGTCATCATAAGCATTCGTTAGTGATGCGAATTCATTTGATTATACACATAACGAACATTTTCAGTTTGTAAAATAATATAGTTTCAGGTCTTCAATTCTCCTCAAAAATATTCGCTCGTTGACTCATAATTCAGATAATGCTTGATATACTTTCAGATTAGAAGACTCAGAAATAAGTTTAATCCTAAACGACTCAACACTTGATAAGTAGCTGATCTGACACGTGGTATTTAATACTCGTTGTTGTGTTCATATATACAGAGACACGTTTCTTTGTTTGTCTGGTTTTGTTTAATGGAAATATGCACAATGGGTTATCTGAACTGTGCCCACCCTAGGGAACGAACCCCACATTTTAGCGTTATAAGCCCCCGGGGAGATTATGATATGAACATCAGCATTTGTATTGTTTTGGTACGTTCAGAAAAATATACCAATTTGTTCACTTTATATTGTTTTGATAGTATATCAAAATGTGATCTTTTTATTGTAATGGTTTGTTAAAGTAAATATAGTATATATATATATATATACACCAGTATGTATGATTTCTATTGTACTAGCTTGTTAAAATAAGTGTATATTGATTCTTTGTCTTCAAGTGTGTTAGCCTGTATGTTTATATATTTAGATAAGTTTGTGGCCCGGCATGGCCAGGTGGTTAGGGCACTCGACTCGCAATCTGCGGGTCGCGGGTTTGAATCCCCGTCACACCAAACATGCTCGCCCTTTCAGCCGTGGGGGGGTGTTATAATGTGACGGTCAATCCCATTATTCGTTGGTAAAAGAGTAGCCCAAGAGTTGGCGGTGGGTGGTGATGACTAGCTGCCTTCCCTCTAGTCTTACACTGCTAAATTAGATAGCCCTCGTGTAGCTTTGCGCGAAATTCAAAAACAAACAGATAAGTTTGCGTATTTCTTACACACTCTGTACTGAATATGACTTTTTAAATTCTTGGAGCGGTTTGTTTTATATAAACACGCCTCTAGTTAATGTTTAGTATTTCATATCAGATTATGGAATGTTTTTCTTATTTCTTTTCTACGAATTTAACTTTTTAGAATTCCATGTACATAATTAAGTTTGGATTTATCACCATGAAAAATGTTTAAAACCTTTGCATTGTTTTAGTCGAATACCACTAGCGCTCTGCTTACGTACAAGCTTATTTACAGATGAATCGCAGAAGTAATGTCCAAAGGTGTTTGTTACACATCTTGCATGTAAATCTCAGGAGTACACAGTCAGTAACACCCTGCGTTACTTTAATATTTCAGGTAAATGTCCTCAAACTTACAAAAAACAAAACAAAAAACTAGAGTTATCGTTACTTTTTCGTTAGTTTCTAACAATAATAGGATGTTCCATGTCAGAAATGAATACTTGAAATCGTCAGTTAGAAAAAACAAGCTCAGTATTGTTTCACGGGAAGTACTGTTATGCAGTCGTCAGTTGGCAAGAACAAACACATTGTTCTAAACAGGAAGCTGTTTTATAGAATTATCAGTTGGAAAAAACAAACTCAGCCCTCGACACAGGAAGCTGTTCTATGAAGCCGTCAGTTGTCAGAACAAACTCAGCCCTCTACACAGGAAACTGTTTTATGGAGCCGTCAGTTGGCAAGAACAAGCCCAATCCTCTCCACAGGAAGCTGTTTCATGGAATCGTCAGTTGGCTAAAACAAGTCCTCTACACAGGAAGCTACTATAGTTACTTCAGAATCAGTTTTTTTAAACTTAAGTAATAACCAACACACTATTTTCAGCAAAAAATGTTTAAAATAACTTATTGTTGAACTTTTAGAATATCTAACTTTGAAAATAATTATTTATTTGTAAATTTACACTAAATAAAATAACATGTTTTTAATTACATTTGTTCTTCATACACATCAAATCTTTAAACCTGCATTCCTGCCATGCAGTTTATTAATAAAATATCTATATTATTGGAATCCAACATGATTAACGTTTTGATCGGTTATTTATGAACCATCTACAGGGACGTAAGTAGTCCCGGACACAGGGAAACCAAAAAAAAACTGTTTTTTACACTAGTATTTCTATTAAAACGTGAAATACTCATAGGCTGTAGCACTTACGAAATAATGTTTTAACCCTTTCTGGACTAAAGGAGTATCAATGATATCCTCTGATATCCCCCCCCCCCCTATTACGTGCCACTAGTTACTGCAAAAAAAAATTAGTTTATTAGTTGTACAAGTTCGATATATTGTTGTGTAGTTATTGTTGGTAAAGATTGTTTAAATTTTTCTATTATATATGTATTATTATTATTACTATTATTTACTAATTGAATTACACTGGAAAAAAAACAGCTTAATATATAGTAAAAAAATTGGTGTTTAAACAAGTTCTTTATATTTTACCGTTACAAGTTATGCCGATAGTTTCATATTTAGATGTAATGTTTGAGTGATCCAAATATCGCGA
The DNA here is from genome assembly GCF_000517525.1 of Limulus polyphemus. Taxonomy (NCBI): domain Eukaryota; kingdom Metazoa; phylum Arthropoda; class Merostomata; order Xiphosura; family Limulidae; genus Limulus; species Limulus polyphemus. Next base: position 73,084 of record NW_013668307.1, read on the forward strand.
TTAAGCCTAAATGGATATGGAACGTAAGAATAATGCTAATCTTAACGATATTATATACTAATCTTCGGAAACAAAGTTATGCTATTAAAATATAGTTTTGTTTGGTTGTTGTTAGGCACAAAGCTACACAATGGGCTATGTGGGCTCTAGGTGCACCCTTGACACCTAAATATGAAAGTGTCGGATTACTGAAGGTTCTGAATCATAATAATATGTCGGATATTCGATAGAAAGATTGGAAATTAATGAACAATAATTAAATGCACGACTGTTGTGCATCGAGCTATCGCCTAGATTATATAGAAATTGATGGATGACTCACAATATTATTGACAGAAGAAACTTTACGATTTACTTAAAATATACAAATTTTAATAAGATAACAACTTGTTTTAAATTCTCGAGTACAAAAAAAAAGCAATTCGCTAAAGTTTCACTTCTTCCAAGTAAAACAACAGGGAGTCTTTTCCAAAAGTAATCATTTTATCTAGGCCAATAATGAGTCATATCGAAGTGTAGATATATTTCTATAAGATGATCTTCCACAGCGCTACTCGTTAAACGGAACCCGAGAACTACACAGTAAAAATATATGAATATTAAAACAGTTAATAACTTCACAATAACCTCATTGAATCATTATTATTAAAACAGTTAATAACTCCACAATAACCTCATTGAATCATTATTATTAAAACAGTTAATAACTCCACAATAACCTCATTGAATCATTATTATTAAAACAGTTAATAACTTCAAAATAACCTCATTGAATCATTATTGTATTATCTACTTTATACTTAGCATCCAGTGGCTCAGAGGTAAATCTGTAAGGCTTACGACGCTAAAACTGAGTTTTCGATACCCGTGGTAGGCAGAGCCTAGATAGTCCATTGTATAGCTTTGTGCGTAACAACAACTAAACCAAACCAAAACCTTATATTTATAGCATAACCTTCTTTCCAAAGTTTCGTTTCTAATATTGTTAAAGTTAGCATAATTCTTGCGTTCTAAGTAAATTCAGGCTTAATCGCGATGTTTGCGTAACTAAAACAACATACGAAATTACGAATATTCTAAGCAACATTTGTAAAAAAACGATAACCAATAAATATTTAAAGCATAAATTAACACAACATATATTATAGCCTACAACATAAAGCAATTTAGAAACAAAAATATCATATGATGCATAATGCAATAAAAGTTGTATATAATTTCGAAATTTTCACAACAAATTAAAGTGTACACACACACAAAGAAGATTCGAACCTGATTCCCGCCAATTAGGCAAGTTTCAATACACCCAGAACAGATTTTCAATAAAACTATTTTATACCGCTACTACACTGGCCTAACAAGGAGATAAATCGCCAAGAATGTACAACAAGTCAGATTTAACTTTTTCACTGCTGCGTTTTATAGATAAGCAAACAAGCCAATACCAGGTTTACTTTTATACACACACTAAAAAACAAAATCTCACATGTTATAATATTCCATTTTTATGTTAAACTTTGGTAAGTCTGAAGGGGGAGAGGGCACACGCTTTTCATGGTAGTACAAAATTCCAATCTCACACGTGGTTAATAACACATTTTTCAAGGTTAAAACAAAGATTATATAGTGTGCCATATATGTATGCCCATGGCAATGAAAGAATTAACAGAGCATAATCTGTTTGCCATTAGAAACAATGGCCTGGCTTTATTACAGCAAGTTTTTATCATTAGATTGTGGCGCAGTTTTTGTTTTTTATATTTTTATATTTTTCGTGTAAAGATTCACAAGAACATAAATGCTAGGCGTCTCGAATTTTGAACTGCTAAGCTACAGTGAAAGCTACTAGTCAACAACACCCACCACCAACCTGTGAGCCACGTTTGTTTAACCAAATAGTGAGATTTGGCCGTCATTTTTACAACGCACCCATGGTCCCAAGGTGCGGAGCGCATTTTTTCGGCAATGAGACGCGAACCATGAACCTTCAGATTCACATTCCGGGCACGTTATCCATTAGGTCACACCAAACAATGATGAACGAACAACAGAACCGGTAGAACAAGGTAATGCTAATTTTCTTTCATTTTTTACACGAAAAAACAAAAAATTCCGTCACCTTTTAGACTGACACTTTTCCTCGTACCATTTGATGTAGATATTTTTTTTACTTCACCTTTTAAAGCGACACTTTTCATCGTACTATTTGATGTATATATATTTTTGTTACTTCACCTTTTAGACCGACACTTTTCATCGTACTATTTGATGTATATATTTTTGTTACTTCACCTTTTAGACCGACACTTTTCCTCGTACTATTTGATGTAGATATTTTTTTTACTTCACCTTTTAAAGCGACACTTTTCATCGTACTATTTGATGTATATATATTTTTGTTACTTCAACTTTTAGACCGACACTTTTCCGTGTACCACTTGATGTAGATATTTTTGTTACTTCACCTTTTAGACCGACACTTTTCATCGTACTATTTGATGTATATATTTTTGTTACTTCACCTTTTAGACCGACACTTTTCCGTGTACCACTTGATGTAGATATTTTTGTTACTTCACCTTTTAGACCGACACTTTTCATCGTATTATTTGATGTACATATTTTTGTTACTTCACCTTTTAGACCGATACTTTTCCTTGTACCACTTGATGTAGATATTTTTATTACTTCACCTTTTAAAGCGACACTTTCATCGTACTATTTGATGTATATATTTTTGTTACTTCACCTTTTAGACCGACACTTTTCCTCGTACTACTTGATGTAGATATTTTTGTTATTTCGTGAGAAGTGCAGTGCTACTCAATATTTGCCAAGAAGAATCCCGTTGTTCGTATGGTTCATCACTGCGAGAACAAGTCCGTATTTTTATTATTTCACAAAGACTACATATACTGGCCCACAAGAACTGCAACACCGCACCTCATTATCTGAATTAAAATATATTGTCCAAAACACATTAAGGGCGAACCATTTGTTAGCTGTCTCGATGTGTGTTGACTGAAAGGTACATTAAGAAAAGATTATTGCTTTCGGAGCTTTTCAAAACATCCAGTTCTCGTGTCACAACATACCTAAGATTGATAGGCATGACTATCAAAGAATGTAATGTTCTCTTTGATTCGCCTTTTTTCTCTGATGCTACAGCTGACACAGATGGTTATAGACCCATATCACCCCATACGGTTAACTGTCCCCGTTCCTTACCCCTCCCTTATCGTTTTCCACACCGTCAGCTTTATTCATGTGAGTTTACGTTCTGAAACCACGGTCGCCAATCTCTGGTAATAAAGGGTTAAGTTGTAAATCCTAGAATACAATATAACCGTTAGTGAAAAACCGAAGGAATAACATCCGCTGTCTTTGTACTGTGTTTCTAATTCACAGTAAAGAAATGGACCTTTGTTTGGTTTATTGGTCGAGAGTCCTTTCTATCTGTCAAACGCTGTCTCTATCAAACTTCTGTAATCTGCACTTCACAACTTTAAAACCGCTACACTGTAATGAAACAATGTTACACAGACACTAAAATTAAACATTCTTCAAAATCCTATATAAATATAGGTTCATAGTAATGAGTAAAACGTAATTAAAAACACCACACGAATTTCTTTCCTAAGTATTCTGGAAATCGTCATTATCAGAGGTAAGACGTTGACACACGTAGAGTGTATGAGACTGTGCCTAGACTCAAGGTTTTTGTCTTTACACAATAAATTGTTGAGTAAATTTTTTATTGTATTTTGAGACTGGGGAAAGTCTCATTTTTTAAATATTTATTGTGCACGATTAAACGTTGTTTTTTCTTTTAACATTTGTGTTATTTAAAATTTACGCGTGTCGTTTTAACCTTAATAAGAATGCGCCTAGTCCTTCTGTACATAAGGATAAGATAATAATTGCTATAGTGACTTATTTTCGGCAAAGGGCAGGAATGATACCCGCAGGATGGGATAATCTTTGAATTCAATACCTAATTGAGATCCATATATAATATCTTATCGTTACCTCTATCTCATGTATGGTCACGCATGAAGGTCTGGTTGACAATTCAATACCTAATTGAGATCCATATATAATATCTTATCGTTACCTCTATCTCATGTATGGGACACCCATGAAAGTCTGGTTGACAATTCAATACCTAATTGAGATCCATATATAATATCTTATCGTTACCTCTATCTCATGTATGGGACACGCATGAAAGTCTGGTTGACAATCATCCAGGTTTGTCGCATGTCTGTTTGAAGTCACGGTGATGTGATGCATCTCTCAATGTTACACATATTTGCTAATTTTCTTACTAAATAAAATATAAACATCAACATATAAAGACGAGTTTGTCCGATTTTAAAAGCGCACAGCGTACAGCAACGTTCAAATATTTCCCAAAACAGAAACAAACAAACAAACAAAAAACACACATACAAAAGCATCTTGATGAAGCGAGGCGTATGTCCTGGTAAGGAATTGAATTTGACGAAAACTCACAAGTTGCCAGTCGCATCTCAGCATCAACAGTTGTTTTTGTTTTTATGAAAAAGACGAAACGGGAATCACTGCAAGCTCATTCGGCCGTGTTCCTATCAATATTCCTGATGCGGCTCCAATGATCTTTTGTGCTTTTAGTCTGCTTAAACGTGACCTTGGAAGCCGATGTTCACGTACAATGGAGGGTCTGTTAAGAGGTATAGTCTAAAAATCACCTTATGTCACAGAAGCTTTATTTCTCAATAGAAGTTGCGGCGTCGATGCATGAAGTAGTCAAAAATGTAGAATGGGATCTGATGCACTGTTCTTAAAAAAATACAGTTTACCTTCAGTATACTTGCACTAAAGCAGTACCTTAGTCCATCATAATACTTCGTTAAAGTTTTACTTCTTTCATGTACTAAGAGCAAGTAACACAGTCACAATTCTACGCTAATAAAAGGCCAACTGTCTCTTTAATAATTTGCTTTACCTGGATGGTCTTACAACTTTTATAAAACTATTAGAAAGTGGCAAATCACCGCTAAGAAAATAACTTTCGAAACTAAAAACTAATAAAGAGAGCTAAGTTATTTCCAAAACTAGACAGTACCTGATCACGGCTAAGTAACTTTCAAGTGTAACAAAAAGTGCCTGATCATGGCTAAGTAACTTCCAAAATTAACAGGCAGCGTCTAGTCACTTTTAAAGAAGTAATTTTTAAAACTAACGGCACAGTACCCATGGTAAGAATCGAATCCTACTCACTACTACCATAGAAATAGCCCTTTTTAGAGGATTTACCTGTAGTTATCAGCGAAATCATAGTATAAAAACTAGTTAATAATCAATATTTAGCAATTACTGCTAATCATGACAAGTATTAACTGCGTAGTTTCTGAAAGTAATAAAAAAATACGAAAGTTACCTTTAACAATTAGCTTGTTATCAGTACGGCTAATTGTTTTTATCTAGTTTACTGATAATGTAGCCTAACACATAAGAAACAGTTATTATTCGACTTTCTACGACGGTAACTTTGAATATCCAGTAAGATTAGGCTTAAACACTGTTATACTATTCTGTTTTAAAAAATGACACCATGGACCCGATTCAATCTAACAGACAAAACATAATTACGAAACAGTTATGTTACAAAAAATATAAGTTTGAAATACTATTAGGTATCAATATCATAAATGAGTAATATTTCTAATACATATTAAATTTATTTAAAAAAACAGAACTTAATTAGCAAGTTTTGGACGTTTTTATTTACTGTACTCATAGAAAACTTCTGCAAAAGCAAATAAGAGATATAAAAATCTACCACATTCTAGCACTCTTACATAGGGATATTACTTCTTTATAACACATTTACATTATATATTTACTAGCTAGTTGTTGATCATATAAAAGTATAAACATTAAGTAAACGTTCATGCCATCTATATATATTATATATACAACATTTTCTTATTACTAGATAATAATTATTAAGTAATTCATATCCTACGTTTTAGCCGTTATATCCTATGACAAAAATATGTACAAAACATTGCAGAAACTTTAAATCGCGATTAAACATCCTATGACAGACAACATGTACAAAAAATTACAGCAAGAGTTTTAACCACAATTAAATATTCTATAAAAGACAGTATGTAGTAAACATTACAACAAGAATTTTAATCACAACGAAATATCCTACAACAGACAACGTATACAAATCATTACAGCAAGAATTTTAACCACAACTAAATATCCCATGAAAGACAGTGTGTACAAAACATTACAGCAAGTGTTAAACACAACTAAATATCCTATGGTAGACAATGTGAACGTTACATTGCAGCAAGAATTTTAACCACAACGAAATATCCTATGACAAACTGTGTGTACAAAACATTAGAGCAAGAGATTTAACCACAACTAAATATCATATGATATATAACGTATACAAAACATTACAGCAATAGTTTTAACCACAACTAAATATAATATGACAGACAATTTGTACGAAATATTACAGCAAGCTTTCACCGCAACTAAATACCCTAAGGTAAACAATGTGTTCAAAAATTTATAGCTAGTTTTAACCACAACTAAATATCCTATGGCAGATAACGTATACAAATCATTACAGCAAGAGTTTTAACCACAACTAAATATCCATTGACAGACAATTTGTACGAAACATTACAGCAAGCTTTAACCGCAACTAAATATCTTATAAAAAACAATGTGTATGAAACGTTACAGCTATGGCTTTAACCACAGCTAAATATCCTATGACAGGCAACGTGCATAAAACAATAGGGCAAAAGTTTTACAACAACGAGATATCCGATGGCAAACTACGTGTACAAAACATCAGAGCAAGATATATAACCGCAACTAAATATCCTACGAGAGGCAACGCGTAAAAAAATTACTACAGCAAGAGTTTTAACCAAATATCCTTTAGCAGTCAGCATGTATGAAACGTTACAGCAAGAGGTTTAACGACAACTCAATATCCTATGAGTGTAGCAACATTGCAGTAAAATTTTAGCTGGAACTTAAAATCCTAAGACAGATAACGTATACAAAACATTACAGTAAGAGTTTTAACCGCAGCTAAATATCCTATGGCAGGCAACGTGTACAATACATTACAGAAAGAGTGTTAACAAGAAATAGATATCCTATGTAACGAATTTGTTGTTATATATTTATTTTAATATCAGCGTTTATTTGAATTGGGTTTATATTTAGAAACATACATAGCTTGTAGTGTTAAATATGTATTGCGAATATGTGTTCCGTCCTGAGGACATGGTCTTAGTATTGTTACTAATTATGAGATATCCAACAAAAAAAAAGAGAGAAGAAACGAGAGAAAGAAAAAGACAGAAAGAAAGAAAAGAAAAACAAAATATAAGGCCGTAAAATTGCAATTTGTCATTACAAGAGTATGATTTGGGGATAATCCATGTCAAAGGGGGTTAATAACATCTGTACTGATGCACTTTCACGTGCTATGTAATTTTATGATCATAAGGTTTTTTGTATTTATTGTGTTTGTATACTGTAATGATTATTGAAGTGGTATAATCCTTTGAATAATGTATTATGTTTAATGTATTGTTGTCTATGTATATATATACAATTTTTAATTCTCTAAGGAGAGAGTTGTAACGAATCTGTTATTATATATTTATTTTAATATCAGCGTTTATTTGGACTGGGTTTATATTTAGAAACATACATAGCTTATAGTGTTAAATATGTATTGCGAAACTCCCGCCTATTCTCCAAAGTTGTAAAGAATTCTCGAGAGTAAGAATCAACAATATATGTGTCTACGTAAATGCTTAAATGTAGCTCAGTATTGTTACGTAAATCTGAATTTTCTAGAAAGCCGCCACACGCCTATAAATATAACCAACGCGACGCACCAAAAGAGAGTATCTATTATTAGTTTGCTATGGTCAGTGTGCTATAAACTTCGGAAGCTATAACTGTGATTGTTATAATGCTTACCAACCGGAAAACTTCAAATATTTGACCAGGAACCTTTACAAAATTCGAACATTACAAATCGTTTAACTTCAGTGGATTCTCATTGTATATCCACTATGTTCTTTTACGAAAACATTACTTAACGTCACCGGTAGGAAAAATATCGGCGTGTGTGGCTGGTAAATAACGAAGGACAAAGTTAGCTAGCTTCCCGTGAAGTGAATCGTACCTACATCAACTCGTAAGCAACTCGTTCATTGTGAACCCTCGATAAGCTATCGAAGAAGTTCCAGACTAGAAAGAATACTTTATATTGCTTGTAAGTATTCCTGTATTGTTGTGTGTATATTAAAACGTATTTGTGTTAAATAAGAAAACTGTATGTATCAATCTTGTTGGCAAATATCATAAACTGACTATATATCGGCTTTTACTTAAATGCTAAATCCAAAATATAATTTAACTACTAAATTTAAAGTATCATTTAGCTCGGTTTCAGACCATTCGAAATTCTAATACGTAACATCTATGACAGACAACGTGTACAAAACATTACAGAAGAGTTTTAACCACACCCATATATCCAATGGCAAACTACGGGTACAAAACCTTACAATACAATAATTTTAAACACAACTAAATATCCTATGAGATGCAACATGTACGAAACATTACAGCAAGAGTTTTAACCACAACTAAATATGCTATCACAGACAGCATGTAAAAACCATTACAGCAAGAGGTTTAACCATAACTAAATATCCCATGAAAGAGAGTGTGTACGAAACATTGCACCAAATGTAACCATAACTAAATATCCTATGACATACAACATGCACAAAACATTACAACAATAGTTTTAACCCCAAATAAATATCCCATGAAACCAGTTTGCACGAAACATTACAGCAAGTTTTAATAGCAACTTAACATCCTAAGACAGACAGTGTGTACAAAACATTATAGCACGTTCTACCCACAACTAAATATCCTATGGCACACAACGTGTACAAAACATTACAAGAGATTTAACCACAATGAAATATCCTATGCAAGACAACGTATACAAAAATTACAGCAAGAACTTTAACCACAACTAAATATCCATTGACTGACAGTTTGTACGAAAAATTACAGCAAGCTTTAACTGCAACTAAATATATTATAAAAGACAGTGTGCATGAAACATTACAGCAAGTTTTAACCATAACTAAATATCCTATGACAGACAGTGCGTACTAAAAATCACATTAAGTTTTAACCACAACTAAATATTCTATGGCAGACAACGTGTAGAAAACACTATATACTATGAAAAACAGTTTGTACGAAACATTATACCAAGTGTTTTAACTACAACTAAATATTCTATGGCAGACAACGTGTAGAAAACACTATATACTATGAAAAACAGTTTGTACGAAACATTATACCAAGTGTTTTAACCACAACTAAATATTCTATGGCAGACAACGTGTAGAAAACACTATATACTATGAAAAACAGTTTGTACGAAACATTATACCAAGTGTTTTAACCACAACTAAATATAATACGAGAAACAGTATGTGCAAAATATTACAGCAACTAAATATCTCATGAAAGACGGTGTGTACAAAAAATACAGCAAGAGTTTGAACTCAACTAAGTGTCCTATGAACATTACGAAACATTACATCAAGCTTTAATGACAACTAAATATCCCATGAAAGATAGTGTGTACGAAACATTACGTCAAGTTTTAACCACAACTAAATAACTTAAGATAGTGTGTACAAAAGATTACAGCAAGAGTTTTAACCACAAATAAATATCATTTGACAGATAACATATACAAAACAAACACTACATATCCTATGACAGACAAAGTGTACCAAAACATTACAGAAAGTTTTAACCACAACTAAATATCCTATGGCATACAACGTGTACAAATAATTACAACATGAGATTTAACGACAAATACATATATGAAACGCAACGTGTACAAAACATTACAGCAAGTTTTAACCACAACTAAATATCCTATGACAGACACTTTGTACGAAACATTACAGCAAGTTTTAGATAAAACTAAATATCCTATTATAGACAACGTGAACAAAATATTACAGAAAGAGTTTTAACCTCAAAGAAATGTCCTATGGCAGATAACGTATACAAAACATTACAGCAAGAGTTTTAACCGCAGGTAAACATCCTATGGCAGGCAATGTATAGAACACATTACAGAAACTTTTAAACACAAAGAAATGTCCTATGGCAGATAACGTATACAAAACATTACAGCAAGAGTTTTAACCGCAGGTAAACATCTTATGGCAGGTAATGTATAGAACACATTACAGAAACTTTTAACCACAAGTAAATATCTTATGACAGAGAGTGTGTACGAAACATGACATCAAGTATTTTAACCACAGCTAAAATACTCTTGGCAGGCAACGATGTAAAAATCATTACAGCAAGAGTTTTAACCACAAAAAAATATCATTTGATAGAGAGTGTGTACGAAAATTACAGTAAGAGTTTTAACCACAAATAAATATCTTATGACACACAATGTGTACGAAAGATTACAGCAAGAGTATTAATCACAACTATATATTTTGTGACAAAGAGCTGGACAAAACATAATAATAGCAGCGTTAACTACAATTCTCCACACAGTCATTGTACAGATGATATAAATATAAACAGTCTAAAAACACTATTTTTGGCGAATGATAGTTTTGTAATAAATACTTCCGACAAAAACAAAATTCGACATTACCAACAACAAGCCGCATTAATTAGGGGGGGGGGGCATATAACATTGCTGGATTTTCTACAACACTTAAATATATGTAACTGAAAACACTCCATATAATTTTCAAAACCTATAAGTGCTGACCTAAAGTCTTTCGACGTATTATTAAAATAAATAGGTACAACATTTGTTTACTACATATTCATTTTGTCTAGTTTCAGCCACAGACCTTCATCTTGAGACCACACAGTTGCAGGTATGAGCTTTGCTGTTAACTTAAAGCTACGCAGTATGCTATCTGTGCCCACCACGGGTATCGAAACACGGTTTTTAGCATTATAAGCTTACATCCAGTCTTACCTGCTGAGCCAGTGGAGGGGGTGGGGGGAGATTCAATAAGTATAACTCTTGTATATCATAACTATACCGGTTATCATTTCTATGTAGTCTCGCTCAAAACATTATACCACAATATCCAGACGTCGTAAAAGATTATGTTCTAAATTTTATATCAATATTATATCACTGTTTTACAATAGCAAGATCTGATGAAGATAATAATCCAGTTCTGTTTTTATATTATTGTTGTACAATACTCACGTTAGGTACTTTACAACAATGCACATGTGAAGGACAACATACTCCAGGCTCTGTATTAATATTACAGTAATACTTAACAATAGTCAGACTCGTAGAAATTGACACTATACATATACTTTATCAGCCTTCCGTGTTATCGTCATAAAACATCAATACCTCGCACAGCAAATTATGTCGTTGGTCCTTTATCTATCTGTTTAACAAATGTCAAATCGTAGAAAATAACAAACTTATATCAATATTATATTTTTGTTTTACAAGAGTCACAAATAATAGTTAATACATTTGAAGGTTCTACATCCACCTTCTATTATTGTTTTACAACACTAAATTAACTTTGCTTACCAATAACAGCGTACTTTGTATTGATCAGTTAAGCTCGTGACTCGTGAGAATTGACGAAGTTCTTAATTTCCTATAACTTTCTCGTTTATTGTGCATGTATAATCCCTGCCTAAAATCTTAGTTTTCTTTATAGCTATTTATAACCTACACAGAACAGAAGTTTGCACTTTCCCCCACTTCTATTTCTGAAATTTCTACCACATTACTCTTTGTTCTTTTTCAAGTGCGAAAAGCATGAAAAATATATTTTTCTTTCCCATAACTGTGTTGTTGGATTATGACTACGCGCAACCCGTTTCACAAATCGAATTTTCGCTTCCTGGACTGTCGTCTCGTTTATTATCAAGTACCAGTAGCAGAAAAGTCAAAATCTACTTTCTTCAGCCGTCTCGTGAGTTCTTGGCTCTGCATTACCTGTATGAAAAAATATAATTCAGTGTTTTTCACCACATTCTTTTGGGTCTATAATGTTGGAAGTTGATCTTCGAGTCGTACTTTCCTTCTGAGGCTGGTTTGAGTTGTGATCTCTTTACATTTTTTTATTTTTCTCCTCAGACACAGTTTATGTTCTGACTGAATTGTTCTAAAGAAGAGCTGCACACTCTTGTTTGTCCGCGTAGTTAACGATAATAGCTTTGATATGAATCTAACCTTTCATGTGAACGATTTATTATTAATATACAAACGCACTAAGACTCAAACCATTTACCACGCGGAAGTTGTTCTTCCACAAACACGAACTTCTCACCTATCAGTACACAGGAGACAACGTTTCTTTCAAGATCCAAGAAATTTAAAATTTATCACATGCACATTCTGACGCTTGATGTCTCAGGACTAAATAGCTCGGCAAATACAACGGGGTAACAGAAACTACAGACTTCGGCCCATCGCTGACGCTAAATCAAACAAAAATAATCATGTCGCTCTGCCCCATCTTATTGACAGTTACACAACTGTCTCGCGTGCTCAATTTCTAAAACCAGCATTTCAACAAATACAGGAGAAAAAATATCCAAAATTAATGTAACGTAAAATACATAGACAGTGACTGAGATTATAGTCCCAGAGCATACGAAAACAAAAACAAAAAACATACCATTATAATGACGAAAAGGAATGTCGGCATGGCTTATGGGAGTAAGATCTGAAAACCCGAGAAACTGATCTGAAACCATACCATAGAACATTAAACTCTCGGCATGCATGAAGCGATACTATAGTATATAGGATGATTAAAACAAGCAGTCCACAATGCAATATCTAGAACTCAACGAAAAACGAATATCACTTAAGTAACACGAAATGCCAACATATGGAGATAAGATACTGATGTATCTTAAAGAAATTGATAAAAAAACTACTAGTAAGATGGCAGTCGCTTGAAATATAGATGCGCAATGCTGTAGTTAATGAGCTGAAATTTACTGATGTGTCTTCTTTTCATCGTCGTAACGTATACCTCTACATGTCACCAATCAAATTTTGCTTTATAAGACTTTCCATTGATGGAAATGTAAAACATCTATATTTCGCATTAAAAGGGATTACTTTGCGATTTTTAAATGCTTATATCATCTTAAATTTAAAATTATCTGTGAATATAACACACCTTTTGTTTCGTTTATCTGGCACACTTTTTTTGTACATCACTTATTTCAGAGTTTGTTTTTCCCTTATTTAAGACCAACAGGACAGGAGCCCGTACACATAAAAAAAGTGTGGGTTTATTAAATTTCGTTTGTTTTATATTTGTCATAAATTCTCTTACTTAACATAACATAACGTTTTGGAACAACATGGGACCTATTGGTCCACCTCGGCCGTTCCATCCTCTAAACTAAATTAAAACTGTTAATAATTTTTTTTTTGAAAATCTTAAGGCAAGCCATTATCATTCATATACTTATCAAGCTTTCTCTTAAACTTACAGCCTCCTTATTTCTGAATATGACTTGCCAGATATTCTGAAACAGCAGGGAACAATATAATACCGGATCTTAATGATCAGCCTAGCCGCTCGTAAACCCTTGTAAAAGTGTAAACTTGGAGACGACAAGAGTCAATCAGCCTTGCCTGTACTTTCTAATACCACTCATTAGTACATTATAACTGTACTTTCTAATACCACTAGTACGTTATAACTGTACTTTCTAATACCACTAGTACGTTATAACGGATATTTCTGATGATGCACATCTTCTCAAAATGAATCTTTTCCGATATGGTCATCATTTTAAAGTTACACATTTATCGAGTAGAATTAAACCTGAGAACACAATGAATCGATCTGGACAATGATGAACAACAATTGTAAATAATTTCCTAAATTACTGTAACCAAGTTTTAAAATCTTGATTATCTCAGGAGAACAACGTGTCGGGACCACTGTTTTGAAGCACACAGCGTTGCATGCAGTGACAATCTCATAATTTGAGTGGGTTCGTTTGCTATAAATAGACGTCTTTAGACAAACTATTATAATCAATTATTTTAAAATCATTATGAGAAACATTAACTCAATTCATAATTTTTGTTTACCAAGGGATATGTTGAAAGGCATTACAATCCACTACAAGAACGAATAAGAACATAACTTATTTTAATGGAATTTTACGTATTGTGGAATCTTTCGCGACCTACATTTCTGAAAGAGTAAAATCAAGTTGAACATATGTCAAGAAAAAAATCTCGCCTTTCATTCCATCGGATATTCCAGTTAAAATTCGTATCAACAGCCAACGGATATTAACAGCCATCGGATATTCCAGTTAAAATTCATATCAACAGCCAACGGATATTAACAGCCATCCGATATTCCAGTTAAAATTCATATCAACAGCCAACGGATATTAACAGCCATCGGATATTCCAGTTAAAATTCATATTAACAGCCAACGGATATAAAGTTTTACTTTCCATATTTAATAATCTTGTACACATTGAACCTTATTGTACCTATCGACTGTTATTTTTCCAGAAACCAATTCAAACGTCGTTTACCTCAGATGCAAAAAGAAAATAAGAGCTTCAGTACTACTTACAGTGTAAATTGTGGACAATGAACGATGGGAAGTATGCGCTGTGGTCTGATAAGTCACATTTTCTGAACTAACGGGAGCATTAACTGCAAACTTAACTCTTATATGTATTACATCGGAATCAATGTTCCAACAAACATTTTTGTAACGAACGCTACAGAACCTCGACCACCTTCTTTTATATAGGAGATAACTATTTTTGCAGTACACGTGTGTCAACTTTGCAACTAGATCTACTCCAAACGCGCATGGCCGCTCCTGCAGGGGTATTTGCCATCTTAAAGGTAATTTTTTAGTGTTTTACTTAAGATCCTTCTTGCCAATGAGAAAGGTAGTAGGAGAGAGTTGTTGTAAAATTGGCTCTGGAAGGAGTAGTTGTCAAATTTAGTACTCCTAAAAAAGACAGTGTGTAATATAAAACCTGCAGGTTCGCGTCACGAAAAAATAATCGAAAACACAAAGAAATCATTCAGCGTCACATATTTTAGTCTCCGAAGTAGACGCGTCTGTCTTTTTTTTAGAAACTTTGAATCATTAATTTTACAAGATGAAGGTTGTTACAATGGTTGCTTTGTCAATACAGTCGCACTGAACTTCAGCTAAACTAAGTTATTACTTGCTAACATATAACTTGTAGACTGCGATTAGAGTTTTACGGCCATTAGGAAGGTTTTTGTGTTAGTAATATCTTGACTGAAATCTTGAAAGCTCTTGTTATAGAAAGAGTGAATATTTCTTTAACAGATAAGTTATACCTACATGTTTATAGTAATTACATAAAGCATTCAAATTCTAAATCAGACGCATAAAGTTTGGTAAACACTGACCTCCCACATCGGAGTCAAACATCATTACTATCGGACGTAAATAATAACTGATATTTTTATGTTAATAGCGCCCTGAATTGTTATCATATTCAATCGTGTAGTGTGTTTGGATATGCAAATACGAAGTACGTATGATAAACTTGGTTTTCACACATTTAACACTTCGAAAGAAAGCGCTCAACACAGTGAAAACATTATACATAATAAGAAAACTCATATCGGTCACTTCCTGTATCGTATACTTGGGACTAAAAATGGAAATAACAAACAGCTGATGAATGACATTTTTAAACGATGAAGGCCCATATTATACATCTGATCGTTAGATTCACAGACTTAATGATACGATCATATAGAGGCAAGAGGAACAACAGATAAACAGATATACGATGAAGGCCTATATTATACATCTGATCGTTAGATTCATAGACTTAATGATACGATCATATAGAGGCAAGAGGAACAACAGATAAACAGATA